>NC_061510.1:365588760-365607038 GCF_022539505.1 Lolium rigidum
AAAATAAACATTTACCGTTACGAGAGGATGAGCGATTCGACACAAGGGGAGGTAAAGAATACTTATAAGCCTTAACAAGCGAGTTGTCAATTCAGTCTGCCCTGGAAAAACACTAGTAACAGGGGTGATGTGAAAGTAGCAGTGGTATGAGAGCAATAGCAACAGTAACTCAGCAGCAGTAATAGTAACACAGGAGCAATGGCACCAGAAAATAGTTGATACTACTTCCAATGACATATAGAATGAGTATATGATGATGAGAGATGGACCGGGGTTCCCAGCGATCTACACTAGTGGCAACTCTCCAATAAGTGACAAGTGTTGGGTGAACAAATTACAGTTGGGCAATTGATAGGAATCAAAGCATTAAGATAGAATATCAATATCATTAATTATGTAGGCATGTTTTCCAATTATAGTCGTACGTGCTCGCAATGAGAAACTTGCACAACATCTTTTGTCCTACCAGCCGGTGGCAGCCGGGCCTCAAGGGAATCTACTGGATATTAAGGTACTCCTTTTAATAGAGCACCGGAGCAAAGCATTAACACTCCGTGAAAACATGTGTCCCTCACATCACCGCCATCCCCTCCGGTTGTCCCGATTTACGTCACTTCGGGGCCTTTGGTTCCGGACGATGACATGTGCATACAACTTGTAGATACAATCTAAGCAATTCATATAGAGCTTAAATCTAAGATCATGCCACTCGGGCCCTAGTGACAAGCATTAAGAATAACAAGATTGCAGCAACAATAACTTCACAAACTTTATAGATAGACTAATCATAATGTATCATCCATCGGATCCCAACAAACACAACACCGATTACATCAGATGGATCTCAATCATGTAAGGCAGCTCATGAGATCATTGTATTGAAGTACACAGAGGGGAGAATACCAACTAGCTACTGCTAGAACCCGTAGTCCATGGGGGAACTACTCACGGAGCATGGCGGAGGCGGTGGTGTCGATGGAGATGGCTTCCGGGGGCACTTCCCCGTCCCGGCAGGGTGCCGGAACAGAGAGTTCTGTCCCCGAGTGGAGTTTCGCGACGGTGGCGGCACCCCGGAGTCTTTCCGGAGTTTCGTCCAATTGGTACTGCGTTTTTAGGTCGAAAGGGATTATATAGGCGAAGAGGCGGCGCAGGAGGGTGCCTGGGGGCTCCTCACCATAGGCTGGCGCGGGCCAGGCCAGGCCGCGCCGCCTTATGGTGTGGTGGCCCTCTGGCCCCTCTCCGACTCTTCTTCGGTGTTCTGGAGCCTCCCGGGAAAAATAGGATGTTTGGCGTTGATTTCGTCCAATTCCGAGAATATTGCACTGAACAGCCTTCTCGGAACCAAAAACAGCAGAAAACAGGAACTGGCACTATGGCATCTTGTTAATAGGTTAGTTCCGGAAAACGCATAAAAACATTATAAAGTGCAAGAAAAATATGTAAGTATTGTCATAAAACAAGCATGGAACGACAGAAATTATGGATACGTTGGAGACGTATCAATGACATGCGGGACCCATGAGGCAGCTGCATCCTCAACGATTCCAAGGCTGCAGGGGATCAAAAGAAAAAAAGGAAACATCCAGAAATTAATTAGGGGTTCAAAATAAATCCATCAAAGAAAAGTTTTATTGTTCATAGAGGATGGCATGTGGGACCGACCTGCCAACAGCGTTCTCATTGTTTCAAAGGGGGCATGAGATCAAAAGAAAAAGGCAAGTAGCCAGAAATTAGGGGTAAAAAATAACTCCAAGAAAGGAAACTTTTATTGTTCGTAGAGGATGACATGCGGGACCCATGAGCCAACAGATTACTTAAAGTTTCAAAGGCGGCATGAGATCGAAAGAAAAATGCAAGTGACAAAATATCAGGAGCCAAAGATAATCCAAGAAAAGAAACTTTATTTACATAGAGGATGACATGCGGGTCCCATTTTGCAGCGACGGTCCCAACGTTTCAAATGCGGCTTGAGATCAAAACAAAGAAAGTAGCCAGAAATTAGGGGGTCAAAAAATCCAAGAAAATAAAGTTGATGGACATAGAGGATGACATGCGGGTCCCATGAGCTAGCAGCTTACTCAACGTTTCCAAGGCGGGAGATCAAAAGAAAAAGGAAATAGCCAAAAATCAGAGGGTGAAAAAAAACAAAGAAAATGAACTTTTATAGTACATAGAGGATGACATGCGGGTCCCATGAGCCAGCAGGTTCCTCAACGTTTCAAACGTGGCATGAGATCGAAAGAAAAAGGCAAGTGACCAAATATGAGGAGCCAAAAATAATTCAAGAAAAGAAAGTTTTATAGTACATAGAGGATGACATGCAGGTCCCATGATCCCGCAGGTTCCTCAACGTTTCAAACGTGGCATGAGATCGAAAGAAAAAGGCAAGTGACCAAATATCAGGAGCCAAAAATAATTCAAGAAAAGAAACTTGATTGTACATAGAGGATGGCATGCGGGTCCCATTTAGCGGCAGCGGTATCACCGTTTGAGAGGCTGCACGGGATCGAAAGAAAAAGGCAAGTGACCAAATATCAGGAGCCAAAAAAATCCAAGAAAAGAAATTTTATTGTACGTAGAGGATGACATGCGGGTCCCATTTTGCAGCAGCGGTCTCAATGTTTCCAAGGCGGCACAGAACCAAAAGAATAATGAAGTAGCCTGAAATCAGGGGGTGAAAAAAATCCTAGAAGAAAGATTTCAATTGGGCTGCATCTGGACATCTGGGCCTTCGAACTATCCTTCTTGGCCTTTTGACTCGTACAATTTCAGCCCACTCCAAAACAGGAAAGTTCCGAATTTTCTAAAAAAACAGGAAAGTCCGATGCTTCGCAAAGAAAAAAACAAGGAGATTCAACATATAAGTTTGTTTATGTAAAAATAAAGATTTAATTTTCCGTTTGAAATAGCTCGGAGCGCAATACACTCGTTTATTGTCCGCAAAATAATCAAGATATCATATGTTTCTTGTAGCCGGGAGGCTGACATCGGGGACCCATGAGCCGCGAGCGTCGTCAACGTTTTAAAGGTGGCAGGGGATGGAAAGAAAAAATAAACGAAAAATATGTTGGTACAAAATCCAAGAAAAGAAACATTTTCGTTCTAAGAGGATGACATGCGAGACCCATGAGGCAGCAGCATCCTCAACGTTTATTGTTCATAGAGGCTGACATGTGGGACCCGTGAGCCAGTATCGTCCTCAACGTTTTAAAGGCGGCAGGAGATCGAAAGAAAAAATAGCCAAAAATCATTTGGTAAACAAAATCCAAGAAAAACAACATTTACCTTTCTGAGAGGATGACATGCGGGACCCATGAGGCAGCAGCATCCTCAACGATTCCAAGGCGGCAGGGGATCAAAGGAAAAAAAAGGAAATATCCCGAAATTAATTAGGGTTCAAAATAAATCCATCAAAGGAAACTTTTATTGTTCACAGAGGATGACATGTGGGACCGACTCCGCCAACAGACGTCCTCATCGTTTCAAAGGGGGCGAGAGATCAAAAGAAAAGGCAAATAGCCAGAAATTAGGGGTCAAAAATAACTCCAAGAAAGGAAACTTTTATTGTTCGTAGAGGATGACATGCGGGACCCATGAGCCAGCAGCTTACTCAACATTTCAAAGGCGGCATGAGATCGAAAGAAAAAGGCAAGTGACAAAATATCAGGAGCCAAAGATAATCCAAGAAAAAAAACTTTATTGTACATAGAGGATGACATGCGGGTCCCAATTAGCAGCAGCGGTCTCAACGTTTCAAATGCGGCTTGAGATCAAAAGAAAAAGAAAGTTGATTGTACATAGAGGATGACATGAGGGTCCCATGAGTTAGCAGCTTACTCAACGTTTCCAAGGCGGCAGGGGATCAAAAGGAAAAGGAAATAGCCAAAAATCAGAGGGTGAAAAAAAACCCAAGAAAATAAACTTTTATAGCACATAGAGGATGACATGCGGGTCCCATGAGCCGACGGGTTCCTCAACGTTTCAAACGTGGCATGAGATCGAAAGAAAAATGCAAGTGACAAAATATCGAGGAGGCAAAAATAATTCAAGAAAAGAAACTTGAGTGTACATAGAGGATGACATGCGGGTCCCATCTAGCAAGCAGCCGGTATCACCGTTTGAGAAGCGGCGAGGGATCGAAAGAAAAAGGCAAGTGACCAAATATGAGGTGCCAAAAAAATCCAAGAAAAGAAAGTTTTATAGTACATAGAGGATGACATGCGGGTCCCATGAGCCTGCAGGGTCCTCAACGTGGCATGAGATCGAAAGAAAAATGCAAGTGACCAAATATCGGGAGCCAAAAATAATTCAAGAAAAGAAACTTGATTGTACATAGAGGATGACATGCGGGCCCCATTTAGCAGCAGCGGTATCACCGTTTGAGAGGCTGCACGGGATCGAAAGAAAAAGGCAAGTGACTAAATATGAGGTTCCAAAAAATCCAAGAAAAGAAAGTTTTATAGTACATAGAGGATGACATGCGGGTCCCATTTAGCAGACAGCGGTATCACCGTTTGAGAGGTCGCGAGGGATCGAAAGAAAAGGCAAGTGACCAAATATGAGGTGCCAAAAAAACTCCAAGAAAAGAAAGTTTTATAGTACATAGAGGATGACATGCGGGTCCCATTTAGCAAGCAGCGATATCACCGTTTGAGAGGCGGCGGGGGATCGAAAGAAAAAGGCAAGTGACCAAATTTGAGGTGCCAAAAAAAAATCCAAGAAAAGAAAGTTGATTGCTCATAGAGGATGACATGCGGGTCCCAATTAGCAAGCGACGGTGTCAACGTTTCCAAGGCGGCAAGGGATCAAAAGAAAAAGGAAGTAGCCAGAAATCAGGGTGTCAAAAAAATCCAAGAATAGAAAGAATTTTGGTTCATAGAGGATGACATGCGGGACCCATGATCCTGCATCGTAAACGGCTCGATCGGAGAGCGTTGAATGAGATGGCGCGATCGAGAAAAAAACAATGCCAGAGAGGCTGCCATCTGGGCCCTACATCCCTCGGCGGTGCGGATTTGCGTTTACTCGGCTGGCAAACCTGAGAATTCAAGATGCACCACGTCCCGGGCCACCATACGCAACGTTTTGGCCGGTTTCGTCGGGCTAGGTGGCCTCAAAAACGAGAAAAAACGTTTTGACATGCACAACGGACAGACCCAAAATCGTCGGCCATGGTACACCAGCAACCACGGCGCGACTTCAACTTCGTCGGCCATGGCAACTTTTCTTGTAGTGAGATAGCTCCAAGCAGGTGTCGGTTGGAACCAGCATGGACCCCAAATAGGAAGACGTGCTCGTCAAGTTCCTCCGCGCTAACATGGATATCTTCGCATGGCAACCTTCTGAGATGTCTGGAGTACCAAGGGAACTCGCCGAGCACTACCTCAACATAAATCTGGGGGCTAAACCTGTGAAGCAAGATCTGTGATGCTTTGGAGATAAGAAGCACCACGCCATAGGAATGAAACTAGCAAAGTTACTAGAGGCAGGTTTTGTAGTAGAAGTTATCCATACTGATTGGGTTGCAAACCCCGTCTTTGTACCCAAAAAGAATTCTGAAATACTAAGAATGTGCATCGATTACTCCGGCTTGAATAAGCATTGTCCGAAGGATCCATTCCCTTTGCCGCGCATTGACCAAGTCATTGATTTGACGGCAGGGGCGGAACTTTTGTGTTTTCTTGATGAATATTCCGGGTATCGCCAGATCCGGATGAACAAGTCTGACCAAAAGGCGACATCGTTCATCACTCTGTTTGCCACTTACTAGCATACGATGCAACGGTGCTTAAAGGACCAGATTGGCCGGAACGTACACGCCTACGTCGACGACATCGCGGTCATGACCCGGAAAGGATCCGACTTGATCAGCGACCTCACAGAAACCTTTGAGAACCTCCAACGGTACAAGATGATGTTAAATCCGCTGAATTGCGTCGTTGGTGTGCTAGCCGGAAAACTCCTCGGCTTCATCGTCTCTCATAGAGGCATTGAAGTTAACCCGAAAAAATCAAGGCAATCATGTGCATCAAAAGGACAACTTGTCTCAAAGATGTGCAATGACTAACTGGTTGTGTTGCAGCAATCAGTAGGTTTGTTAGCCGTCTTGGCGAGAAGGCACTACTTTTATACAAACTGCTGAAGAAGACAGACAAATTTGTCTGGGATGACGCAGCAGACGCATCACTTCAGGAATTGAAGGAAATACTTGTCTCCCCACCTATTCTAGCAGCTCCGAAAGAGTCAGAGCCTATGCTCCTCTATGATACGTCTCAAACGTATCTATAATTTCTTATGTTACATGCTACTTTTATGATGATACTCACATGTTTTATACACACTTTATGTCATTATTATGCATTTTCCGGCACTAACCTATTGACAAGATGCCGAAGCGCCAGTTCCTGTTTTCTGCTGTTTTTGGTTTCAGAAATCCTACAAAGGAAATATTCTCGTAATTGGACGAAATCAACGCCCAGGGTCTTATTTTTCCACGGAGCTTCCAGAAGACCGAAGAGCATACGAAGTGGGGCGACGAGGCGCCCAGACCACAGGGCCGCGCGGCCAAGGGTGGGCCCACGCCGCCCTATGGTGTGGGGCCCTCGTCAGCCCTCCGACTCTGCCCTTCCGCCTACATATACTCTCCGTCGCGAAAACCCTATCACCGAGAACCACGATACGGAAATAGTTCCAGAGACGACGCCGCCGCCAATCCCATCTCGGGGGATTCAGGAGATCGCCTCCGGCACCCTGACGGAGAGGGTAATCATCTCCCGGAGGGCTCTTCATCACCATGATCGCCTCCGGATTAATGTGTGAGTAGTTCACCCTTGGACTATGGGTCCATAACAGTAGCTAGATGGTTGTCTTCTCCTCTTGTGCCATCATGTTTAGATCTTGTGAGCTTCCTATCATGATCAAGATCATCTATTTGTAATGCCACATGTTGTGTTTGTTGGGATCCGATGAATATGGAATACTATGTCAAGTTGATTATCAATCTATCATATATGTGTTGTTTATGAGCTTGCATGCTCTCCGTTGCTAGTAGAGGCTCTGGCCAAGTTGATACTTGTGACTCCAAGAGGGAGTATTTATGCTCGATAGTGGGTTCATGCCTCCATTGAATCCGGGACAATGTGACGTAAAGTTCTCAGGTTGTGGATGTGTTGTTGCCACTAGGGATAAAACATCGATGCTTTGTCTAAGGATATTTGTGTTGATTACATTACGAACCATACTTAATGCAATTGTCTCGTTGTTTGCAACTTAATATCGGAAGGGTGCGGATGCTAACCCGAAGGTGGACTTTTTAGGCATTGATGCATGTCGGATAGCGGTCTATGTACTTTGTCGTAATGCCCTAAGTAAATCTCATAGTAGTCATCATGATATGTATGTGCATTGTTATGCCCTCTCTATTTGTCAATTGCCCAACTGTAATTTGTTCACCCAACATGCTATTTATCTTATTGGAGAGACACCACTAGTGAACTGTGGACCCCGGTCCATTCTTTTACATCCGAATACAATCTATCGCAATCATTGTTCTCTACTTGTTCTTCGCAAACAAACATCATTTTCCACACCATACGTTTAATCCTTTGTTTACAAGCAAGCCGGTGAGATTGACAACCTCACTCGTTATGTTGGGGCAAAGTATTTTGATTGTGTTGTGCAGGTTCCACGTTGGCGCCGAATCGCCGGTGTTGCGCCGCACTACACTCCTCCGCCAACAACCTTCACGTGGTCCTTGACTCCTACTGGTTCGATAACCTTGGTTTCTTACCGAGGGAAAACTTGTCTGCCGTACGCATCACACCTTCCTCTTGGGGTTCCCAACGGACGTGTGCTTCACGCGTTATCAAGCTCTTTTTCTGGCGCCGTTGCCGGGGAGATCAAGACACGCTGCAAGGGGATTCTCCCACTTCCAATCTCTTTACTTTGTTTTATTTACTGCTTTTTTTGCTTTCTTTATATAAAAAATAAAAAAGAAATTAGTTACTTGCTTTACTTTATTTACTGTCTTGTTTGCTTTCTCTATATTAAAAACACAAAAAAATTAGTTACTTGCATTTATTTTATTTAGTTTGCTTTATTTACTACTGCTAAAATGGGTACTCCTGAGAATACTAAGTTGTGTGACTTCACAAGCACAAATAATAATGATTTCCTATGCACACCTATTGCTCCACCTGCTACTACAGCAGAATTTTATGAAATTAAACCTGCTTTACTAAATCTTGTTATGAGAGAGCAATTTTCTCGGTGTTAGTTCCGATGATGTCGCTGCCCATCTTAATAATTTTGTTGAACTTTGTGAAATGCAAAAGTATAAGGATGTAGATGGTGACATTATAAAATTGAAATTGTTTCCTTTCTCCTTAAGAGGAAGAGCTAAAGATTGGCTGCTATATTTGCCTAAAAATAGTATTGATTCATGGACTAAATGTAAGGATGCTTTCATTGGTAGATATTATCCTCCCGCTAAAATTATATCTTTGAGAAGTAGCATAATGAATTTTAAGCAATTGGATAATGAGCATGGTACCCAAGCATGGGAAAGAATGAAATCTTTGGTCAAGAATTGCCCTACCCATGGACTGACTACTTGGATGATCATCCAAACCTTTTATGCAGGACTGAATTTTTCTTCGCGGAACCTATTGGATTCAGCTGCTGGAGGTACTTTTATGTCCATCACCTTAGGCGCCGCACCAAAGCTTCTTGATGATATGATGATAAATTACTCTGAATGGCTCCACAAGGTAAGAAGGTAAATTCCGTTGAAGAAACCTCCTCCTTGAGCGATAAGATTGATGCTATTATGTCTATGCTTGTGAATGGTAGATCTAATGTTGATCCTAATAATGTTCCTTTAGCTTCATTGGTTTCTCAAGAAGAGCATGTTGATGTGAACTTCATTAAAAATAATAATTTCAACAACAATGCTTATAGGAATAATTCTGGTAACAACTATAGGCCATATCCTTCTAATAATAACAATGGTTATGGTAATTATTATGGTAGTTCTTACAACAATAATAGGAGTGTACCCCCTGGTCTTGAAGCCATGCTTAAAGAATTTATTAGTACACAAACTGCTTTTAACAAATCTGTTGAGGAAAAGCTTGGTAGAATTGATGTTCTTGCTTCTAAGATTGATAGTCTTGCTGCTGATGTTGATCTTTTAAAATTGAAATTTATGCATAATGAAACTAAAGATATCAAGTCATTTGCTACAGCAAACGCTATCCAAGTTCGAATTAATGAGAATATTAGATTGATGGCTGAATTGCATGCTAGGTGGGAAAAAGAAGAAAAATTTGCTAAAGAGAATAATGTAGCTAAAGTTTGGACTATTACCACCACTAGTAATGGTGATGCTTCACATGTTTCTAAACCTCCTACTATCAATGGTAAAATAATTGGTGTTAGCAATGTTTCTACTCCTAATGCAAAGCGTGCAAAACTGCCCGAAACTGCTAAAACTGCTGAAACTGTTTGTGATAAAACTGCTGAATTTTTTCAAAATATTGGGGACAATGATCCCATTGCTGTAGATCATAATGGTTTAGATTTTGATGATTGTCACATCTCTGAATTTATTAAGTTCTTACAAAAACTTGCTAGAAGTCCTAATGCTAGTGCTATAAATTTGGCCTTTACAAAACATATTACAAATGCTCTCATAAAAGCTAGAGAAGATAAATTAAAACTTGAAACTTCTATTCCTAGGAAGTTAGATGATGGTTGGTAGCCCGTCATTAAGATGAAGGTCAATGATTTTGATTGTAATGCTTTATGTGATCTTGGTGCAAGTATTTCTGTTATGCCTAAGAAAATCTATGATATGCTTGACTTGCCACCATTGAAAAATTGTTATTTAGATGTTAATCTTGCTGATAATTCTATAAAGAAACCTTTGGGGAGGATTGACAATGTTCGCATTACGGTTAACAATAACCTTGTCCCCGTTTATTTTGTTGTCTTGGATATTGAATGCAATGCATCTTGTCCCATTATTTTGGGAAGACCTTTTCTTCGAACTGTTTGTGCTATTATTGATGTGAAGGAAGGTAATATTAAGTATCAATTTCCTCTCAAGAAAGGTATGGAACACTTCCCTAGAAAGAGAATGAAGTTACCTTATGATTCTATTATTAGAACAAATTATGATGTTGATGCTTCATCTCTTGATAATACTTGATTCACACTTTACTGCGCCTAGGCGAAAGGCGTTAAAGAAAAGCGCTTATGGGAGACAACCCATTATTTTACTTCTGCACTTTTGTTTTATATTTGAGTCTTGGAAGTTGTTACTACTGTAGCAACCTCTCCTTATCTTTATTTTATTGCATTGTTGTGCCAAGTAAAGTCTTTGATAGTAGGGTTGATACTAGATTTGGATTACTCCGCAAAAACAGATTTCTTGCTGTCACTAAATTGAGTAGCCCCGTATGTAGGTAACTCAGAAAAATCTTCCAATTTACGTGCGTGATCCTCAGATTTGTACACAACTTTCATTCAATTCGAGCTTTTTCATCTGAGCAAGTTAAGTGCCCCAGAAAAATTCGTCTTTACGGACTGTTCTGTTTTGACAGATTCTGCCTTTTATTTCGCATTGCCTGTTTTGCTATGTTTGATGGATTTATTTGTTCCATTAACTTTCAGTAGCTTTGTGCAATGTCCAGAAGTGTTAAGAATGATTATGTCACCTCTGAATATGTGAATTTTTGATTATGCACTAACCCTCTAATGAGTTTGTTTCGAGTTTGGTGTGGAGGAAGTTTTCAAGGATCAAGCGAGGAGGATGATACAATATGATCAAGAAGAGTGAAAAGTCTAAGCTTGGGGATGCCCCCGTGGTTCATCCCTGCATATTTCAAGAAGAATCAAGCATCTAAGCTTGGGGATGCCCAAGGCAACCCTTCTTCATCGACAACTTATCAGGTCACCCCTAGTGAAACTATATTTTTATTCCGTCACATCTTATGTGCTTTACTTGGAGCGTCTGTATGTTTTTATTTTTGTTTTTGTTTGATAAAATCGGATCCTAGCATTCTTTGTGTGGGAGAGAGACACGCTCCGCTGTTGCATATGAACACTGGTGTTCTTAGCTTTACTTTTAATGTTCATGGCGAAGGTTGAAACTGCTTCGTTCATTGTTATATGGTTGTAAACAGAAAATGCTTCATGTGGTAATTGGTATAATGCCTTGAATAATTTGACACTTGGCAATTGTTGTGCTCAAATAGATCATGTTTAAGCTCTTGCATCATGTACTTTGCACCTATTAATGAAGAACTACCATAGAGCTTGTTGACATTTGGTTTGCATGATTGGTCTCTCTAAAGTCTAGATATTTTCTGGTGAGGTGTTTGAACAACAAGGAAGACAGTGTAGAGTCTTATAATGCTTGCAATATGTTCTTATGTAAGTTTTGATGTACCGGTTCATACTTGTGTTTGCTTCAAACAACCTTGCTAGCCAAAGCCTTGTATTGAGAGGGATACTTCTCGTGCATCCAAATCCTTGAGCCAAAACCTATGCCATTTGTGTCCACCATACCTACCTACTACATGGTATTTTTCTGCCATTCTTCATGTGCTACCTTTAAACAATTCAAAAGTTATTAACTCTTATTTGTGTCAATGTTTTATAGCTCATGAGGAAGTATGTGGTGTTTTATCTTTCAATCTTGTTGGGCAGACTTTCACCAATGGACTAGTGGCTTCATCCGCTTATCCAATAATTCTGCAAAAAGAGCTAGCAATGGGGTTCCCAGCCCCAATTAATTAACTTTCATTAATAATTCTCTTCACATGTTTTGCTCTGATTCATCAGTAAGCAACTTAATCTCGCAAATAGACACTCCTTCATGGTATGTGAATGTTGGAAGGCACCCGAGGATTCGGTTAGCCATGGCTTGTGAAAGCAAAAGGTTGGGAGGAGTGTCATCCATAAATAAAAAAAACTAAAATACATGTGTAAACAAAAGAGAAGAGGGATGATCTACCTTGCTGGTAGAGATAACATCCTTCATGGGAGCCGCTCTTTGAAAGTCTGTTTGATGAGGGGGTTAGAGTGCCCACTACCATTCGTTGACAACAACAAACACCTCTCAAAACTTTACTTTTATGCTCTCTTTATGATTTAATCCCTGCTTCCCTCTGCGAAGGGTTTTTCTTTTACTTTTATGTTGAGTCAGTTTACCTACTTATTTCTATCTTAGAAGCAAACATTTGTGTCAATTGTGTGCATTGATTCCTACATACTTGCTTATTTGCATTCATCATATTACTTTGTGTTGACAATTATCCATGAGATATACATGTTGAAGTTGAAAGCAACCGCTGAAACTTATATCTTTCTTTGTGTTGCTTCAAAACTTTCTACAACGAATTTATTGCTTTATGAGTTAACTCCTATGCAAGTCTTATTGATGCTTGTCTTGAAAGTACTATTCATGAAAAGTCTTTGCTATATGATTCAGTTGTTTAATCATTGTATTTACCATTGCTTCGAACCACTTCATTCATCTCATATGCTTTACAATAGTATTGATCAAGATTATGATAGCATGTCACTTCAGAAATTATCCTTGTTATTGTTTACCTACTCGAGGGCGAGTAGGAACTAAGTTTGGGGATGCTTGATACGTCTCAAACGTATCTATAATGTCTTATGTTCCATGCTACTTTTATGATGATACTCACATGTTTTATACACACGTTATATCATTATTAAGCATTTTCCGGCACTAACCTATTGACAAGATGCCGAAGCGCCAGTTCCTGTTTTCTGCTGTTTTTGGTTTCAGAAATCCTACAATGGAAATATTCTCGGAATTGGACGAAATCAACGCCCTGGGTCTTATTTTTCCACGGAGCTTCCAGAAGACCGAAGAGGATACGAAGTGGGGCGACGAGGCGCCCAGACCACAGGGCCGCGCGGCCAAGGGTGGGCCCACGCCGCCCTATGGTGTGGGGCCCTCGTCAGCCCTCCGACTCTGCCCTTCCGCCTACATATACTCTCCGTCGCGAAAACCCTATCACCGAGAACCACGATACGGAAATAGTTCCAGAGACGCCGCCGCCGCCAATCCCATCTCGGGGGATTCAGGAGATCACCTCCGGCACCCTAACGGAGAGGGTAATCATCTCCCGGAGGGCTCTTCATCACCATGATCGCCTCCGGATTAATGTGTGAGTAGTTCACCCTTGGACTATGGGTGTTGCGCGTCAGAAACCCACCGGCGGGTAGCGACAGGCAACACGGTAGAGCCGGGAACAACTTAGGGCTTCGGTTGGCCCTGGTCCCTCCGAGCGACGGCCCGCAAAGCTTTCTGGTCACACGTCCGATGCTGATGCTAGGGCGTGCCACCTGACCTATACCTGGTCAGGAAGGTGATGGGGATGCCTCGCTTAGTTTCCTGCATGGCATACACGTAAACATTAAATACGAGCCTCGATCGGCTCTCGGGTTATCCCGTGAATCGGCTCATGGGAGCCGATCCACCCATGATTCGTACGAGGTGCACGAATATATGGTGGTCCTGCTTGATCAAGGTAAAGCTGATAAGATCTACGACGATTTGGGGTTTTCACCGCATAATCGGAACATCCTACTCGGGATTGGGCCTCGCGGCCACGCACGGTGATCGTAAGCCGATCCTAGACAAGGCCTAAAAACCAACGCGAGGTTGATTCCTGGAACGTCCTGTCTAGGACTTGCGAACGACACCCTACGTGCCGCTGGATCCTCCAGCCCCTTATAAGGCCTAACTATTGCGAGATATTAAACTAATCCTTGAAGAATCAAGGAGCAAGCTGTAACGGATCGAATCTACTATACTATGATCAAGCGGGGTGCCGCCCCTACACCTAAGATAGGTGTAAGGGCGGCTAGACATGCAGGGGTTGCACTACGCAAGCATATGATACGAAGAACTATGCTAACCCTAACACATCTATGATAACTACGTTGCTCGCCATCAAAAAGGCTTCGAGTACGAGCAACGCATGAACAACGTGGAGCTTGTGCTGCCTAGATCGCAAGATGCGATCTAGGTAGCATGTCGCTACGGTAGAAACCCTCGAGACGAAGGAGTTGGCGATGCGCCGAGATTGATTTGTGTTGGTTGAACGTTGGTTGTTGTTTATTCCATAAACCCTAGATACATATTTATAGTCCAGGGGACTTTCTAATTTAGGCGTGCACCTAACCGTGCACGGGCCAAACTCTATCTTTTAATCTAAGATGCGATCTACTATGTTACAGATACAAGGGCAAACTTGCCCAAACTCTGCATAACGGGCCGATTCGCGTATTTCTCCCATGTATATTCTTCAAGCCCATCTTGATCGCGGCCCACCTCTAATTCGGTCAAATTCTGGTGATAACACATGCCCCCCTGGTTTTGGAATAGATAATTCCAAAATCACCCTGCTTTTCTTCATCGGGTCATGTCGTGGCAGAGCAAAACCGTCGCGAGTATTCTTCATCATGATGCCTCGCCTTCTCAACTTCTCTGCAAGATTTGACACTCGTAGTTCCTTTTTCGCGGTAGGCAGCTTCATTGTGCGCACTGCCTCCTGACTTTTTAGGCCGATCTCAATTCCGCGTTCATGAACCAAGAAGCCCAAGAATTGACCGGCCGTCACTCCAAATGCACACTTCTTTGGATTCATCCTTAGTCCGAATTTCCTAGTTCGGTCCAGGATGCGTCGTAAATCCTCCAAGTGTCCCTCTACGGAGACAGACTTGACCACCACGTCGTCAATGTAGATCTCAACCGAGTTTGCCGATCGGATCATGAAATATGTAGTTCATGGCTCTTTGGTACGTTGCACCGGCGTTTCTTCGAGTCCAAATGTCATGACTACATATTCAAACAAGCCCATCGAACCCGGTACTCTGAATGCAGTCTTGTGTATATCTTCTGGATATTGTCAACATAAAGTAATATAACAAGTGCAATATGCAAGTATGTAGGAATCAATGCACAGTTAACACAAGTGTTTGCTTTTTTAGATAGAAGGAAATGGGTAAACTGACTCAACAATAAAAGTAGAAGAAAGGCCCTTCGCGGAGGGAAGCATGGATTGCTATATTTGTGCTAGAGCTTTTATTTTGAAAATAAGAAACAATTTTGTCAACGGTAGTAATAAAGCATATGAGTTATGTAAATTATATCCTACAAGTTGCGGTGTCTCATGCATAGTATACCAATAGTGCCCGCACCTTGTCCTAATTAGCTTGGATTTACATGGATTATCATAGCATAGCATACGTTTTAACCAAGTGTCACAAAGGGGTACCTCTATGCCGCCTGTACAAAGGTCTAAGGAGAAAGCTCGCATTGGATTTCTCGCTTTTGATTATTCTCAACTTAGACATCCATACCGGGACAACATAGACAACGGATAGTGGACTCCTCTTTAATGCATAAGCATTCAACAACAAATAAAATTCTCATAAGAGATTGAGGTTTGTTGTCCAAACTCGAAACTTCCACCATGGATCATGGCTTTAGTTAGCGGCCCAATGTTCTTCTCTAACAATATGCATACTCAAACCATTTGATCATGATAAATCACCCTTACTTCAGACAAGACGAACATGCATAGCAACTCACATGATATTCAACAAAGAAATAGTTGATGGCGTCCCCAGGACCATGGTTATCGCCCAACAAGCAACTTAATAAGAAATAAGATGCATAAGTACATATTCAATACCACAATAGGTTTTAAGCTATTTGTCCCATGAGCTATATATTGCAAAGATAAAGAATAGAAATTTTAAAGGTAGCACTCAAGCAATTTACTTTGGAATGGCGGAGAAATACCATGTAGTAGGTAGGTATGGTGGACACAAGTGGCATAGTGTTTGGCTCAAGGATTTTGGATGCATGAGAAGTATTCCCTCTCGATACAAGGTTTAGGCTAGCAAGGTTGTTTAAAGCAAACACAAGTACGAACCGGTACAGCAGAAACTCACATAAAAGACATATTGAAAGCATTATAAGACTCTATACCGTCTTCATTGTTGTACCTTTTATCATTATATCGAAACCGATCGCTTGAACCGGCCTCCTCTTTGTCCTTGCCACCAGAGTGGTCGCTCTCTTCTTTGTCTTTGCCATAGCGGTAAACGGACTCCGCCATGTTGACATCTGATCATAATACTTTGCAATCTATAGCCGATGGCCGTTCATCGGCTGTTTTGAGAATCCGAGCTTCCTTCATCTTCTTGCAAAGAACAGACGGTCCAGACCCTATAGATGACGACGGCTTCCTTTCAGGCTCCTTTCCGCAGCCTCTAGTAGTCTTCTTCCGTAACAACTCGCCGCTTTCGAAGAAGGTTATGATGCAAGGTCAGCCGATGACACTCCAATCGGCTTCCAAAAACAGAGTGTCTACCAAATCAGCTGCCCCCGAGCCTCGCTAAGGTGAGAACAAGTGGCGAGGACACACGCTCAGTCCAAGGGCCTTGAACTCAGGCAATTGAGACAGCCACCATGCAGAGGTCCTAGCCATTCCTACAAGCGTAGCTGAGAAGGTGGCCAACTTAGCCAGGCCGACGGTAGATACACCGGAGCCGATCACCTTTTCTTCCTTTGAAAGCCGATATTGCAGACGAAACACCAATGGCCTAATGAGTAAAAGGTTGGAGGTTGGCCTTGAGGCTGAACTGAAAATCGACTTGGTCGAAATCCGTATATTGAACACGCAGCTGGTAGATCTTGTGTAATTGTATTAGAGTCGATGGTTGTGCATCGGCTGTATACCATGAGAATTTTTTTTTTACTGGCCGATTTTTCTATCGGCCCCCAATATTTCACTGCACATGTGTCTGTCTGCTCATGTGCCCCCTCGAGCCGAATCTGTCAGTAACTGCGGATATCGGCTCGCGGTTTGTTGATAGGATTCTGCCGGAACATCGGCTTTGCAGTCATGGACCAATCCTGATTTCCCTGCCCTTGCAAGCCGATGTAAATCCATACTCCAGTCTTCTGTCACCCGCTAGATTAATGCTGAATGCCGGTGAAAACGCATGGCCCGGATAACACGGGGCGGCTGCTGAATTGGCCTCTATTTCGACGGTACTGGTCGAAAGAGGTGTAAATCTCGTCGTGCCGGCCAATGCCTCGTCACCGGCTTTCCTTCGTTCGGCGCGTCGTAACCCCTTTGGCGGCCGATGCTCGTATGTGACAAGAGTGCCGTCCGCCATCTCGGATGTAGATGGCGATGTGGTTGATGTAGAAGCTTGTCCCACCGTGCGTGCAGCGAAATGTGTTGCGCGTCGAAACCCACCGGCGGGTAGCGACAGTGCAACACGGTAGAGCCGGGAACAACTTAGGGCTTCGGTTGGCCCTGGTCCCTCCGAGCGACGGCCCGTAAAGCTTCGGTCACACGTCCGATGCCGATGCTAGGGCGTGCCACCTGACCTATACCTGGTCGGGAAGGTGATGGGGATGCCTCGCTTAGTTTCCTCGCATGGCATACACGTAAACATTAAATACGAGCCTCGATCGGCTCTCAGGTTATTCCGTGAATCGGCTCATGGGAGCCGATCCACCCATGATTCGTACGAGGTGCACGAATATATGGTGGTCCTGCTTGATCAAGGTAAAGCCGATAAGATCTACGACGATTTGGGGTTTTCACCGCATAATCGGAACATCCTACTCGGGATTGGGCCTCGCGGCCACGCACGGTGATCGTAAGCCGGTCCTAGACAAGGCCTAAAAACCAACGCGAGGTTGATTCCGGAACGTCCCGTCTAGGACTTGCGAACGACACCCTACGTGCCGCTGGATCCTCCAGCCCCTTATAAGGCCTAACTATTGCAGATATTAAACTAATCCTTGAAGAATCAAGGAGCAACCGTAACGGATCGAATCTACTATACTATGATCAGCGGGCGCCTCTACACCTAAGATAGGTGTAAGGGCGGCTAGACATGCAGGGGTTGCACTACGCAAGCATATGATACGAAGAACTATGCTAACCCTAACACATCTATGATAACTACGTTGCTCGCCATCAAAAAGGCTTCGGTACGAGCAACGCATGAACAACCGTTGACCGCCAAAACCCACCGGCGGGCAGCGGCCCGTCAACACAAGTGTAGAGCCGGGAAGAGCCTAGAGCTGCGGCTGGCCGAGACCCTCCGAGCGACGGCCCGCAATGCTCTTCTGGTCACACGCGGCGATGCGAAGTGCAAGGGCGTGCCACCTGACCTATACCTGGTCGTGAAGGTGATGGGGA
>NC_061510.1:365607138-365737169 GCF_022539505.1 Lolium rigidum
AAATCTGGTGATAACAACAACGTGGAGCTTGTGCTGCCTAGATCGCAAGATGCGATCTAGGCAAAGCATGTCGCTACCGGTAGAAACCCTCGAGACGAAGGAGTTGGCGATGCGCCGAGATTGATTTGTGTTGGTTGAACGTTGGTTGTTGTTTATTCCATAAACCCTAGATACATATTTATAGTCCGAGGGACTTTCTAATTTAGGCGTGCACCTAACCGTGCACGGGCCAAACTCTATCTTTTAATCTAAGATGCGATCTACTATGTTACGTATACAAGGGCAAACTTGCCCAAACTCTGCATAACGGGCCGATTCGCGTATTTCTCCCATGTATATTCTTCAAGCCCATCTTGATCGCGGCCCACCTCTGATTCGGTCAAATTCTGGTGATAACAATGGGTCCATAGCAGTAGCTAGATGGTTGTCTTCTCCTCTTGTGCCATGTTTAGATCTTGTGAGCTGCCTACCATGATCAAGATCATCTATTTGTAATGCTACATGTTGTGTTTGTTGGGATCCGATGAATATGGAATACTATGTCAAGTTGATTATCAATCTATCATATATGTGTTGTTTATGAGCTTGCATGCTCTCCGTTGCTAGTAGAGGCTCTGGCCAAGTTGATACTTGTGACTCCAAGAGGGAGTATTTATGCTCGATAGTGGGTTCATGCCTCCATTGAATCCGGGACGATGACGAGAAAGTTCTCAGGTTGTGGATGTGTTGTTGCCACTAGGGATAAAACATCGATGCTTTGTCTAAGGATATTTGTGTTGATTACATTACGAACCATACTTAATGCAATTGTCTGTTGTTTGCAACTTAATACTGGAAGGGTGCGGATGCTAACCCGAAGGTGGACTTTTTATGCATTGATGCATGCTGGATAGCGGTCTATGTACTTTGTCGTAATGCCCTAAGTAAATCTCATAGTAGTCATCATGATATGTATGTGCATTGTTATGCCCTCTCTATTTGTCAATTGCCCAACTGTAATTTGTTCACCCAACATGCTATTTATCTTATTGGAGAGACACCACTAGTGAACTGTGGACCCCGGTCCATTCTTTTACATCTGAATACAATCTACCGCAATCATTGTTCTCTACTTGTTCTTCGCAAACAAACATCATTTTCCACACCATACGTTTAATCCTTTGTTTACAGCAAGCCGGTGAGATTGACAACCTCACTGTTATGTTGGGGCAAAGTATTTTGATTGTGTTGTGCAGGTTCCACGTTGGCGCCGGAATTGCTGGTGTTGCGCCGCACTACACTCCTCCGCCAACAACCTTCACGTGGTCCTTGACTCCTACTGGTTCGATAACCTTGGTTTCTTACTGAGGAAAAACTTGCTTCTGTACGCATCACACCTTCCTCTTGGGGTTCCCAACGGACGTGTGCTTCACGCGTTATCACTCTACCTGGCAGCTTCCAACAAAGTTATCAGTCTCGTCATCGTGGTGGAGCGAAAAGAGGAAGGTCACGAATATGGAGTCTAGAGGCCAGTCTATTACATTAGCGAGGTACTGACGGAATCCAAAGAAAGATATCCTCACTTTCAGAAGCTAGCCTACGGCGTATTCCTAGGTAGCAGGAATCTAAGACACTACTTTCAAGAGCACCCCATGACAGTCGTAAGCAAGGCTCCACTGTCAACGATTCTTAATAACGCTGACGCAACATGACGCACAACAAAGTGGGGCATAGAATTATCTGCCTTCGACATCAATTACAAAGCCAGGATTTCGATCAAGTCCCATATTCTGGCGGATTTCGTCGCGGATTGGACAGAAGCTCCGGATGCCGATCTGGAGCCAGAACCTGAAACTTGGGTCATGCACTTTGACGGATCCAATCAGCATCAAGGCTTAGGAGCCGGAGTCACCCTGAAGTCCCCAATCGGAGAAGAACTGCAATACGTTCTGGAGATTCACTTCGAAGCTACAAACAACATGGCGGAATACGAGGCTCTACTACACGGTATGCGCATTGATACGTCTCCGACGTATCGATAATTTCTTATGTTCCATGCCACATTATTGATGATATCTACATGTTTTATGCATACTTTATGTCATATTTATGCATTTTCCGGCACTAACCTATTAACGAGATGCCGAAGAGCCGGTTGCTATTTTCGCTGTTTTTGGTTTCAGAAATCCTAGTAAGGAAATATTCTCGGAATTGGACGAAATCAACGCCCAGGGGCCTATTTTCACACGAAGCTTCCAGAAGACCGGAGAGCTAACGAAGTGGGGCCACGAGGTGGCAACACCATAGGGCGGCGCGGCCCAAGCCCCGGCCGCGCCGACCTACGGTGTGGGCCCCTCGTGACGCCCCTTGACCTGCCCTTCCACCTACAAATAGCCTTTGTCGCGAAACCCCCAGTACCGAGAGCCACGATACGGAAAACCTTCCAGAGACGCCGCCGCCGCCAATCCCATCTCGGGGGATTCAGGAGATCGCCTCCGGCACCCTGCCGGAGAGGGGAATCATCTCTCGGAGGACTCTTCACCGCCATGGTCGCCTCCGGAGTGATGAGTGAGTAGTCTACCCCTGGACTATGGGTCCATAGCAGTAGCTAGATGGTTGTCTTCTCCTTATGTGCTTCATTGTCGGGTCTTGTGAGCTGCCGAACATGATCAAGATCATCTATCTGTAATGCTATATGTTGTGTTTGTTGGGATCCGATGAATAGAGAATACTATGTTATGTTGATTATCAATTTATATCTATGTGTTGTTTATGATCTTGCATGCTCTCCGTTATTAGTAGAGGCTCGGCCAAGTTTTTGCTAGTAACTCCAAGAGGGGGTATTTATGCTCGATAGTGGGTTCATGTCTCCGTGAATCTGGGGGAGTGACAGAAACCTCTAAGGTTACGGATGTGCTGTTGCCACTAGGGATAAAACATTGATGCTATGTCCGAGGATGTAGTTATTGATTACATTACGCACCATACTTAATGCAATTATCTGTTGTTTTCAACTTAATACTGGAAGGGGTTCGGATGATAACCTGAAGGTGGACTTTTTAGGCATAGATGCATGTCTGGATAGCGGTCTATGTACTTTGTCGTAATGCCCAATTAAATCTCACAATACTCATCATATCATGTATGTGCATGGTCATGCCCTCTCTATTTGTCAATTGCCCGACTGTAATTTGTTCACCCAACATGCTATCTTATGGGAGAGACACCTCTAGTGAACTGTGGACCCCGGTCCATTCTTTACATCTGAAATACAATCTACTGCAATTGTTCTCTACTGTTTTCTGCAAACAATCATCATCCACACTATACATCTAATCCTTTGTTACAGCAAGCCGGTGAGATTGACAACCTCGTTGTTTCGTTGGGGCAAAGTACTTTGGTTGTGTTGTGCAGGTTCCACGTTGGCGCCAGAATCCCTGGTGTTGCGCCGCACTACATCTCGCCGCCATCAACCTTCAACGTGCTTCTTGACTGCTACTGGTTCGATAAACCTTGGTTTCATACTGAGGGAAAACGTGCCGCTGTACGCATCACACCTTCCTCTTGGGGTTCCCAACGGACGCGTGTTGTATACATGTCAAGCAGATCTTCTGGCGCCGTTGCCGGGGACGAGAAGAAAATTACACCACAGAGATTTCTAACTCCCACGTCAACTACACGCCAGCACGCATCGCTAAGGAAATTGGGATCAAGCACATTATATGCTTCGGAGATTCCGACCTGGTGGCACAACAAGTAGCCGGAACCTGGAACGCCAGAAACTCCGTTATGGTGACTTACAGAGATGAAGTCGACGAGATCGCCAAGTGATTTCTCGGATATGAAGTCAAGTACGTCCGGAGAGATGATAACACAGCGGCTGATATGCTATCAAACCTCGGATCCGGCAGGAAACCCATTCCTCCCGGAATTTTCCTTGAGCACTGACGGATACACTCGGTAAAGGGCGCTAACCCGGAAAACCCAGATGTGGCAGTATCTCCAGCTAAGGAGGTGATGGTAATCACTCCGGCCTGGACTAAGCCTTTCCTGGATTACCTTTTGGACCGCAATAAGTTGCCAGAGGATGAGGTCCTCGCACGACAGGTCGCCAGACGAGCAAGATCCTACACAATAGTTGATAGACAGCTCTACAAAAGAAGTGCAAACGGGGTATTTATGAAATGCGTCTCAAATCAAGATGGCATTGAAATCCTTAGAGAGATTCATGCTGGAGATTGCGGGCATCATGCCGCTCCCAGATCCCTCGTTGCAAAAGATTTTCGGCAAGGATTTTACTATCTCACAACTAAAGAAGATGCTGAGAAATTAGTGAAAACGTGCTGAGGATGTCAATATTACGCTACTCAACCAAATGCTCCAGCTCAGGAGCTCAGGACCATCCCTATCACATGGCCGTTCATGGTCTGGGGCTTGATATGGTTGGGAAGTTGAAAAAATCATCTACTGGCGGTTTTTGAGTACCTTTTGGTCACTATTGATAAGTTCAGTAAGTGGATCGAGGCAAAGCCAGTGAGAAAAGCCGATGGTGCTACAGTGACGTGGAAGACGATGGCGAGGCTCCTGGTACCGGCGGCTTCTCCAGGGACAGCTCCAATCGACGGCGAGTTTGCAGGGTGCTGGCGGGGCTTCGACGAGAAATTGGGGTGGCTCCAGCGATAATGTGGAGGGGGAGGTGGTCGAGGAGGCTCAGTGAGAGGGGAAACGACTGGTGTGCTCAGAGGATGAAGGGGAGGCTCCATTTTATAGGGTCGAGGGGTGGTCGAGGGGTGGCCGAGGGGGTGCGGGCAGGTGGATGGTGGCGACTGTGCTAGAGGTCGCTAGAGGTCAAGGGAGTGGGTGCGTCCTGTTGGCGATGTCAAGGCAGTCCTAATGCGCGTCATGGCGTTGAAAATGGTGGATGGTAGCGTCATCGACATCGTCGTGTCCTTGCAGTCCCGAGGCGGATGACGGCGACAAGGCTCTCCGGCGCGAGTGGTCGTGTCTGGAAGGTACCTGGCATCATGGTGAGTGGGTGTGAGAGAGGAGAGGACGAGAGGAGGTCGGACGCGATGGGGAGCGCGTGTACTATCGTGTCCAGGGCGTGTCCATGCGCGCTCTGGCGCGTTCTGGGCGTCGTGGGCACGTACCGTTCTGGCCAATGCCAGCGTCTCCTGTGCCCAGGGTGTGCATGTTCGTGCTCAGTGGAGTGAGGGCAAGCTGAAGGACATGCTGAGGTCGGCCAGAAGTGAGAGGATAGGAAGTGGGCATGATGATGGCATGATGCCACGGCATGGTGATGGTTTGGTCAAAATGATGCAAGTACAAGGGTACCAATGCTTGGCATTGTCCAAGGGGTTCAAGGAGAAGTCAATGATGACATAGGGAGTGGTGGTTTAGTCTAAAACCCTCTAGATATTTGAGTGTATGATCAAAGTTGAATTGTGCACCTAAGGTGTTTGATGAAATGGCTGCATGAAACAAATTTTTGAATTTTGCCAAACTCTTTTGTGGGTGTTGTTCAAATAATTTTGGGCATCTCCTGGTGGCCTTGGTATGCAAAGTGGTGGTGGTTTGGTGAAAAATCAAAATGGGGGTGATCTATAGTCTGATTCGATGTTGCCACTTGGTATGCTTATAATAAGCAAATGAAAAATAATTTGCAAGGTTGGTCAACACCAAAAGTGTTCACCTTGATGAGATCTTGGATGAGGTTCAAAGAGTTGAGCAAGTTTAGTTTAGAAATATCTTAATATAGGGGCTCAAAGTAGGTAAGATGTTAAAATTGTCGCATATGACCATTATCATATGTGACTTTATTTTGATTTGTTTTGTATTTATTTGATTCAAATGTTATTATTTTGAGTTTAGTAATGTTTCTAAACCATCAACACAAGGTAAAATGGCCTAGGTTAAAGATTTGCAAAGGTGTCCATAGGCTCATATAAGTTGGTATTCTTATTTTCGTTTCTTGTGCTTTGTTTCCCTTTGATCCACATAATCATGGTTAGGGTTCATTTAGTGTTAGGTTGGGTTTATTGAGGGTTTCACCATTTAGATAAACTAAATATGACATAGGCCATTATTTGTAAAAATGACCATAAGCTCACATATGGTTCTATTTCTATTTGGTTTTCTTTTCTTTATTCCTCTTTTGGTTTTGAAAAGGGTAGGGTTTAGGGTTTTGATCTTGTTCAATACTTCAAACAAACATTCATGGCCAGAAATCCCACATACATGCATGAACACTATGTACATAAGGTAATGCCATACAAAAAATTTGTTGGCTCCAAATTTTGGAAAAAGGGAATTGGTCGTCTTCATTGTTCCGAAATTTGGGATGTTACAAACCTTCCCCCTTAAACAAAATCTCGTCCCGAGATTTAAGAAAAATTGGGAACCTAAGAGAGATTGGGCAATTGGGTTAACATGAAAACATACTCTGCATGTCATTGGGTGCTTTCTGGGCTTCTGTTGCAATCATGTGGTAGAGACGACCGTTGCGGTTGTTCGGGTTCCTTCTAGTTGCGAAGCGGCGCTGTTGGTGGGCAGGTGCAGTGGTATTGGGGGCTGTCTTTGCCAGCTTCTTGGGTCACTCATTGGAGTAATTACCCGTAACTCCGCATTGATAACAGGTCACCATTGACTTGTCCTTTGGGGCAATAGGGGTACCATTGCTCCCAATCCTTGGGGCAGTATTGGGGTTGTTGTTGTTACTATTGTGGTTGTTGTTGTTGCCTTCGGGCTTCGGGTGTCCTCCATTGTGGTTGGTGAAGTTCGGATGAAACATCGGAACAGGTGTTTTGTGGGGTCTTGGTGTATATCCTGTAGTTGAACTGTTGCGGTACTTCTATGCATTGGGGGGTCCATTCTGGTGCATCATTCTGCGCTTGCTATTCTCATTGGCCTGGTGCAGCTTTCCTTCCATCTGGATGGCAGAGTCCACAAGGGCTTCCAGGTCAGCAAACGGGATGTTCACAAGTACCGTTTGTATCTCATCGTGCAGTCCATTCAGAAATCTTTCCTTCTTCTTTTCATTGGTGTTTGTCTCGTCCGGGGCGTATCTAGACATAGTGAGGAACCTGTCACGGTATTCCACCATGGACATCCTTCCTTGTTTGAGTTCGCGGAACTCATCCCTCATCTTCTTAATCAAACCTGGGGGCACATGGTATCTACTGAACTTGAGCTTGAAGTCTTCCCAGGTCATCATTTGTCCGGCATTCATTACACAGGTACTGTTCCACAAGGTATCGACTTGATAATGCCTACAAGTTGTAGACTAGGGTTTCGTGGAAAGTAGAGGGCAAGTAGATCTCGAAGGTTTCAGCCGAAAAGGTGCTCGACTACTAAAAGCTAGGGTTGTGTTGACAATGAATCGATCCTTTCTTTCTCCCTCGACTCCCCCTTATATGGGAGGCAGAGCCGAGGGTTTCGTGATGTACAAGTTACAAACAACGGGAGACTCTTTGAGTTTGTCCCGTATAATTACAAGTCTCTATTCCTAATATATCTCTAATTTCCATATCGACACTTTATTGGGCTTCCGCGCTTCATAATCTTCGGGTCGTGGGCCTTCAGTAAACTCCGGGTACATTCTTCGGCAGGCCCATTGGGATGCCTATGTCAGTAGCAACCGAGATTTTGCTTGAATCGTAGAATTGAGTAAAATATCCATCATTATAATTAACACACAATTTCTTCGAGTTACTAGACAATCATCATAAAATAGTTATATATTGTATAGGGATAATGGTAAATGTGGCGGGTTTATCTGACGGATCAGGTACCAGTTAACTGCTCTTGTGGCAATCCCGCAAGAACCTACTTCAAGGTCAAGTCCCTGGAAAAGGGAGAGGCCCAGGGGGAGTTTGGTTTTCCCTGGAAATAGATTTGAAAGCATTTTGAAAATTCAAACAAAAAACATTTTATTTTGAAATGAGAAAATTTTGAAATAGTTTTATATAATTTAGAGCTTTGGGTTTTCTAGGGTTTTGTTAAAAGGGAAGAAGAGTGAGTTCTATTAGAGAACCATATGAGAGGGGAAAATATTGAAATAGGGTTTACAAAATAATTTTATTTGTGAAAATATGGGTATGATATATGCATGATGCCATGATGATGCATAAAAAAACTAACAATTCTATAGGGGGTGCTACCCGGGGCCGTTACAGATGTCTACCCAGAAAGTTAACGCGCGGACACACATGTGATCCGCGGTGTATATGTGGTCCTCTATCAACATGTAGAGGTCACGTTGAATTGTTGAATGCGCCTTGTGTTGCTGCTTCAAAAAAATAGACCGCTTCGGCTCTCGGGAACTGGGAAACGGGTTTTTTGGGTTTTTTCAGAAGAACAACCGTATCCCAGATCCATCTTTTGTTCTCGCTACTAGGTCACATAAAACGATGCCCCACTACGTCTCGCATATTTCCAACTTTATTCGATACATTTATGTCTAAAATGGGATTCACATGAAATAACGGGCCACCAGAACCGCCGGCCGGGGTTCACCGGGTTGGGAACCCACGAAGAAAACACACATAATATATATTAATAATACACTGCAAAACTAGAACCACACACGAACAAAACACTTGAAGAAATAGACCCACATACACAAACAAAACACTAAATAACTACTAGACCCACATGCAAACGAGACTCGGAAATAATAACATTGTTGGGCACACGCGAACTAAACACTCTTCGACACATGATGAGCTAGACGGCGAACTAGACACTACAATTGGTTAGCCACACACTAATCCCACTCCATAGATTCATCATTGCTAGGGGTGTCCTCTGAAGCGGTAGTTGAGATGATGTACACTACTAGGAATAACTTTATAGCCGCACTTATTACCACCAGCGAATCAGGTTCAAAGTTGCCGACGGTAAGATCTTTTAGGCTCTTCTCGCGTTACCGTCGGTGAGTTGGTTTCGAGTCGCTAGGGATAGGGCACTTACCGCCAACGAATCGGGATTGCAACCGCCGAGTGAAAAATCCTAACGGACGCGTTAGGTACCCGATAAATTTAACTGGGACTCGACAGAATGGTAAGACCTTAAGCGGCACCTGTCGAAGTTTACACCAGTATCCCGAGATCATGTCCAGGGACGTGATCTTGAAGTAGGTTTTTGCGGATTGCCACTAGAGCAGTTAACTAGTACCTGATCCGTCAGATGAACTAGCCCCAACTACCATTATCCCTGTACAATATAGAAATTCATAGACAAGTTAGAGTTGTCGAGTAAAAATAAACGGGGGAGATTTTCCCTGACTCTACGATTCAAGCAAAATCTCGGGGGCTACTGACATAGGCATCCCCAATGGGCCTGCCGAAGATAGTACCCGGGGTTTACTGAAAGCCCACTACATGAGGAATAAGGAGACTCGGAAGCCCAAAGACACTATTAAGGAAAGCTAGAGTTGTAGTAGGAAGTGTTGTATGTAATCTTGCGGGATGAGTTAGAAACCTTCCCGGACTCTGTAATTTGTACAATACGAATCCCTCGGCTCCGCCTCATATATAAGGGGGAGTCGAGGGACGAGAAAGATCATCGAATCATTGTTGAGAAAACCCTAGCTTTATTTCGTCGAGTACTTTTCGGCTGAAACCTTCGAGATCTACTTGCCCTCTACATCCAACGAAACCCTAGTCTACTACTTGTAGGCATTGACAAGTTAATCCCTTGTCACCGAGGGTAAGGTGACCCGTGAGCACCTGGATGGTCCTCCCCTTACCGCCGACGAGTTTGTCTCGGTGACGCCAAGCCTAAATTAACTACCACTAGCGAAACCAATTTGTGTGCGCCATGAATAAAGTGGACTGTCGTGGGCCATTTGAGCAGAAATTACCGCCGGCATCCCTGTTCATTTTCCCCGGGTATTTCTCATCGCACTAATCTATCGTCTTATCCCTTCTCCCAGCCACACACGCTCGTCTCCTCGCGATTTCCTTTCAATCACATGCGCTTCCTCCCTCTCCTGCTCCGAGCGGCGTCGATTCGTGATGTCGATCCTCGGTGAGCTGCCTAGCCAGCGCCTCTTTGCTCGATTGGATGCATGCACGGCGCAAGATCCATCCGACTTCGAGCGGCTTCTGGCCTGCGCCGCGAGGATCCTGGCACCTGACGCGGCGAGGCTCATCTTTTGTTTTTGCGGGGAGGCTCATCTGTGCGCAAGGTACGCTCGGAGACGCAGGAGGTTCTGCGACGGCGTGCGGGCGCGGAGGGTGCGGGCCGGCACCGAGATGAAGGGCGCCTCGCCCATCCCCCCGGCGGTCACCATCATACCTTCGCCGCTCTTCCTCTCGCGCGTCAAGGTAATCCTTCTTTTGTACACTAAATAGCGTTTAGATACATCTAGATTTAGATAAATCTTAAACGTCTATTTATAAACAGAGGTAGTATGTTATATCGGCGCACGAGCATCCGTTCCAAGTGCCCATGCTTAGTGTACACTACTTTCTCACCCAGTATGCGCGCTGTCTCTTGCTGTTGCTGTTATACGACTTCCTATAAACGAGTAAATTAAATTAGTGCCTCTTTCGGTTCTAGCATGATGTATCCCCGTGAATAATATACTTATGCTGTATTGATCATGGTTAGCAATGGAAGTTGAGAGTTGGTGGGAAATTAATTGATATAATATAAACGCACACTTCTCAGTTCTGATGCCTCTGCATGCATGCCTGAACTCTCTGCTAGTGTAGAACGTACGTGCATTTGTTTTCGGTGATAGAACGGTACAACACTGTGAGTCCGAGCATGCAGGAGAAGCTGGCCGGCGGCGATTCAGCGAGTAGGCTGGCCGGCAGGCAGCGGAGCAGCGTGAAGCCTTCTGGGCAGATACCGGGGCAGCCAGAAGCTAGCTAGCCGCTGTCGGAGAATTTGTATTCACATGTGCAACATGCGTAAGGGCATCTCCAGCGGGCGAGCGTCCACGCGCGTCCGTTTGCGTCGATCCTTTTGGTCGAAATCGATCGCGCGTCCGTTTGCGTCGGGGGTGGCTCCAGCGCCACGACGCATTTTTTAGGACGAATCCTTTTTTTTAAACATGAAACATGGTTTACATACTTAAAAAATAAACCTAAAACGCCTACTGCTCCTCGCCGATGTGCTGCTCGTCGTCGTTGTCGATCACGATGAAGTCCGGTACGACCCAAGGCCAGTTCGCATCCGGGGGAGCGTACGCCGGGCGCGCTGCTGGTGCTGGAGGTTGAGGAGGCTGTGGCGGCAGTGGAGGCGCCCAGTACTGCGGCTGTGGCGGCGGTGGAGGGGCCCAGTACTGCGGCTGTGGCGGCGGTGGAGGCGCCCAGTACTGCGGCTGTGGCGGCGGTGGAGGCGCCCAGGCCTGCGGCTGTGGCGGCGGTGGCGGAGGCGCCGCCGACTCCAGGAGCGCCTGTCGAAGTGCTTCATCCGCCGACAGGCCCGGCGGCATGACGGCGGTGGCGTAGCGGGGCAGCGGCGGCTGCACAGGCGCGTCGTGCTCGGAGACGAGGACGGCGACCTTCGCCATCTCGTCGTCCGTCATGTTCTCCGGGAACTCGAAGTTCCGGCCCTCCTCAAAGGCCTGCTGCCATTCGTGGAAGACGACAGTGACGAAGTCGTCGCTGTCGTCCTTCGCCTCCTCGCTATGGTACGCGAGCGCCTCGACGTAGTCGTCGTCGTCGTACACAGCGTAGGCTTCGTCGTTGTCGTCGGCGTCGTTGTGCTGCGTGTGCTGACGTCGCGTCCGCGCCTGCTGACGACGCGTCGGCGCCTGCTGACGACGCGTCGGCGCCTGCTGACGACGAGCCGGCGGTGCAGGGCCGAAGGGGTAATCCCTGTCGCCCATGAAGCCTGCCCTTCGTCTCCTGTCCGTCTCCGTGGACAGGTACGTACGCCAAAGCTCGGAGTCGATGGCGTACGCCGGATCGTCGCGGAGGTCCGCCGGCAGATACCGCCTCCTGCGCCGGATCTCCGCGGTCCGATCAGGCTCGCGCGCAGGTACTGGAGGGATAGGCACCCGGCGGCAGCTGAGCCGCCAGCCACCAGGCAGCTGCACGCCGGACCAGGCGTCGTCGCACGGCATCCATTTGCCGTGCATGAGCCTCCCCACCGAGACGGGGAGCGGGATCTTCTTGCTGCCGCTGCCGGAGGCCTCGAAGTCATTCTTCTTCCCCATGGCGCTGCGGCGGTGGTGGTGGTTGTGGAGGTGTGGGCGAAGGAGCGACGCGGCCGGTGAACTTTTATGGACGGGCGCGCGCGGGATACGATGCCATTGAAGGCGCCACATAAGCCCAGCCGCCGCCCGCCAGTGCGCGCGCAGAACAGGCAGCCGCGCCATTGATGGCGAAGGCTGCGGCGCAGACGCGGAAGCGCTGACCGCCTGAATCTATGGCGAAGGCTGCGGCGCAGACGCGGAAGCGCTGACCGCCTGAATCGATGCCCTCGATGCAGACTCGCTGCCAGGCGGGCCCGGTGGGGAAGCGAGCGGACACTTTGCGCGTCCGCCGAGCGTCCGCCGCGACGCAAACCTGGCGCATATTTGGGCCAGGTTTGCGTCTCCGCGGACGATCCGGTCACTTTGCGTCGCCCCGCTGGAGCAGGCCCCAGACGCATTTTCGGTCACGGCGGACGAAAACGGTCGCTCAGCGTCCGTTTGCGTCGCGCCGCTGGAGATGCCCTAACTTCGGAGAACTTGTATCTATTTATGTAATATTTGCTAGTCGGACACGAAGTGGTGGACTTTCTACACTTGTATTATTAATGCATGCATATTATGAATATTTGGATACTTTGTATATCTATCGTGTTACTGAAGTGTATCTTCCCGTCTTTCTGGGATTTTCTTGTATATTCTGTATATAGACTATATATTTTGGTGTATATACAATGTAATTCGAGATTTTTTTTTTGGTTCATGTTATTATTTTTCCTGGCGAATTTTTAGTTTTATCCCTGGTGAGAATATAAGCGCCGGCGATAAACACCGTTACCCCTAGCGAATAGGCTAGGCGCCGGTGTTAACAAATACCGCTGGCAAATTAGAGAAGGCGCCGGCGATAATTTGAAGATACCACCGGCAATAGAAGGTGCCAGGGATTAGCCCTTACCACCGGCGAATGCGAAGGCGCCGGCGGTAGCCAATCCAGTGTCGGCGGTAAGATAATTCCTAGTAGTGGTACAACCACCGTTCATCATCAGGCGACCATGCCGACGCATCTCCTTCGACGTACTCCGGTTCATATTCAGCCCTCCTCTGCCGCTTTCCCACCCTCTCCGCTCTCCTCTCCACCTGCTTCTCCTTCCAGAAAATGTGCACGTTTGCCACGTCACGGGGATGTTCTCCACTGTTCCATGAACCGTTCATCCACCTCGGCGATGGTAATCCGCCACTGCCCTTGATGGTGGTGCCGCTCTTCCGCTGCTGAGGCAAATTGCGGCACAGGAACGAGACACATGGCTTCCTCCAAAGAACTTACCTCCCGGAAGTTCATTTGGTGGCGCGGTTCGGCAAACCTCCACGCCGTGGCGTCGTATGCACTGGCATCCTCCTCCTTACTGTTGAAGGTGCCGAGCCACACACGTACTCCGGCGATGGAGATTTCAGCCGCAAAACGGCCCCCAAGCCGCAAACGGACGCATGTGAAGCCCGTGTTGCTATGGTTGGTACGGTGACGAGGAGGCATCTCGACGGGTGCAGAGGATGGATTCTTCGCAGGTGGTGTTTGGAGGAGAATTGTCAGTGCCGGTGGTAGAGGGAGAAGTGCTGGTGGCTGTGGAGGAGAACTGCCCGAGAGATGGGTATATATAGGGATGACGAGTGCTGAAACGGCGGGAAAGAAATGGCGGGAAAGAAACGGTGGGAAAAAATATGGTGGGAAAGAAACGGTTGGAAAGGAGAGAGAGATGGCGGGAAAGAAGAGAGAAATGGACCGTTGACGTGTTCTTTTTCAATTTGCACACGGCAAAGCCATCTTTGCCGTGTTCCTTGCTGTTCTGCACACGTCGAAGGTTTCACGCCAAAATGCCGCCGACATGCTCCTTCGCGCGGGAAAAGTTGGCGGGATGGGGGGGCTTGCGCGGGAGAAGGCCCTTTGACGTGTGTCTGTTAGGGGCACACAGCAAAGCCATGCCGTTATGAAGGCGCCGTCTTGAGAGCCCGCTCAAGACACGTGGCACGGCCTTTGCCGTGGCCCAGACCTTTACCGTGTGCCTCGTACAAGGTTCATCGTGTTCCTCTCTTTGCCGTGTTCTTTTTTAAACCTTTACCGTGCCTATTTTTTTGCGTGTTCTTTTTCCAATTTTTGCCGTGTTTTTTATCGTAGCCGTGTTCTTTTTAACTGGCACACGGCAAAGCTTACAATTGCCGCGGCAAAGCTATGGCAACACGGCAATTGCCGTTTTTTCCGTAGTGACGGTAGCAAGTTTACCGTTATTTTCGAAGGAATGGAGTAGATGGTAGGAATGTAGCACGCATATGTAAAAAAAAACGAGCAAAGAAGCATGGATCCTTAAAAAGATGAGACGGCACAAATAGTTCACAAACATAGAAAACTAGGATTTCAGTGGACATAACCGAGGTACTGTACGATCACGACAAGGTGTTGACAAGGGAGGCACCTACTTGCTCCATATTTAGATCTGGTAGATGTGTTTAGTATAATATGCATGTGTGGTTAAATATGCTAGCGTATTTGTGATGTTGCATTCGATAATTAAACTTAGTTGAAATTGTTTAATAATCTAACATAGATAGTACAGGACTGTAGCAAGCATATGTAAAAGAAATGCGAGCAAAGAAGTATCGATCCACGCCACCAATAGTCAACTGGGATTTTAATGGAAAGCTCACAAAAGTAGAAAACTGGGATTTCAGTGGACATAACGGACGACGTACTACTGTAGGATCACGACAACGTGGACAATGAAGGCGTAAACCATATAGCCTTTGAAAACTCGAGCCAATCTGGAAAGTCTTGTATGTCGCATACCTGGAAGACACCGGTTTTCACGTTGAACTCCCAAACGTCCGGGTGCAGCCAGTCCGTTTCGCTTATCGAGATGGATCCTGGCATAATGCAGGTGAAGTAGACGCAGTCGGGCCTTATCCACGTCGAGGGTGCAGACACCACAGAGGCCGGCACCGCCAGTGACCGGCTGCGGTTGCCGATGAGGAAGGCTTGCCCATTCAGGTGTCGTGCCTTCCTCCAGAGTCGGTGCCGGGAGCTGCCTGGATGGTACCTCTGAACATGCATTCGCATCGGCCGGGTTCTGGTGTCCCATGGCAGGCCCGGGCCGTCGCTCCACACCACGTGCAGCGTGCCGTCTTGGGCGAACACCAGGTGCTTCCCGTAGCGGCGGTGGTCGGGACCAAGCTGAGGGCGGCACTTTGCGAACGGCACCGGCACGACGGGGGGAGGCGCAGCCGGATCGACGCTCCATATCTGCCCGCATAGCGTCATGTAGTAAAACTTGCCCCTGTGGTAAGTGATGTCAAGGTCTGTATTGCTGCAGCCACTGGCCTCCCCGATCCCAGGTTGTTCATGGCCTGCGGCGTCAGGCCAGTGCACCCACTGCCAGTTGTCCTGGCCGGTTTTCGTGAACGCCATGCCGAGCCTCGACCGACAAAGGACGGCGACAGCGTGGTCCTCAGCGGTGGGGTTGATGGAGAAGGCAATCTTCTGGATCAAGTTATACTGCTCCACGATTTCCCACCTGTGGTGTGGTATAACCGCCTTAAAACTGTCACCGATAGTAGGATAGAGGCGTCCGGCGCACTGGAGCGTCGGAAGGCGGACCTGCGCATGGGTCAGGGGGTTCAGCAGCGTAACGATCAGGTTTTCGTCGATGAGGGCGAGCCACCCAGCGGTGGAGCCAACGCAGAACAAGTTGGGAAGCGCCGACCGGGTGCCGCCGATGGGCGTCGCAAGGGAGACGAAAGTGTAGTGGTGCATATCCTGGTCGCGGTCCCATCCATCGGGGATCACCAGCCACGGCAGCGGCAGACCAGGGAGAGCCGCGCGCCAGGACCGGCAGACGCAGCGGAACCATATGGAGCATGGCAAGTCGAGGAGTTCGCCGATGCTCCTCAAGAGATCACCAGGAAGGGCATCCCACTCGCGGAAACTCTCCGTTTTTGGATCACCCTCCATCATCGATCAATCAAATTTCGAGATGCGCGATGATCTTATCAAATCAACGTGTGAGATCGATCTAACACCTTATCAGATACTACTCCTTGTACGAGCGCAGGATGCAACCTAACCTGCAGCAACCTGCTTATATGAGTTGGGTTCATTGTGAGACTGCGTCAGGATCCAAGGCCGACCCGGATCTGACCTTGAATCCGGCCCGGTGGCCTCAAGGTTTGCTATACCGTCCGTCCCTAAGGTGGCGGTTACGTAAAATACGCAAGGGTCTGTTGGCGATCTGGATCTTGCCTCCCATCGTTCCTTGTCGCCGGCGATCCACCATAAATCACCACGCTCTCCCGGCGATGTGTCACCAATCGTTCCCGCCGGTGAGGGCATCTCTCGGAAAAACCACTGTTCCCATTCTTTTCCACGTTAAAGCCTTTCGGTGTGTCCGTTTAGGTTAAATACTTTTTTTGTTTGGGGTTAATTACATGTATTTTTGTTCTGCGAACTGGAACTGCAATGGAGTTTTCAGCGGCTCCCCGGGTCTTTTTGTTACAGGCAGATTCGTTTCTGTTTTGCGTCTGCGCCTAAACAAAAGGAAGTATGAGCTCATGCTATTTTCGGTAGCTGTCGTTATCTGGTCGTGGGACCACTTTCTATTCCTAGAAATATTCCCTTTCGGACGGGGGGCACCGGGTAGAGCAAACCAGTAACCGCGCACCCCCTAGCCGCGCCCTTTAACCTAAACGGATCTAGTCCATCCGCTGTGCAAAATACCTGACTAAGATGAAGATACTTCTGCTCAAGTACTCATCCAAATTTACTAGTAGAATATATTATACTGCCAAGAACAACTTAGATGCAGAAATTCTTCTGGATTACCTACCCTCACTCCCCGTCCCCATTCCAAGAAGAGATGAGTGCATAGATGCAACAAAACGATCCAGGGACGGCAATAAAGCTAGCCAGATCTCATAGTAGAGCTATCACAAAGTAGGAAGAACTGATATGCTCTGTAGCAGGAAAAAAAGATCCAGGATGTATAAAAGGCTTTACTGTGAAAGCAGTAAACAAAAGAGCATCTTGTATTTCACAAAGTTTGTGAGATCCAAACTTTGTACCACCACTAACAACTGACATGTATGAGATCCTTCAGGTTATGCTCACTCCAGTTGAAGGCGACATGAGTGCTCGGTGAAGTAGAAAGCTAAGTTTTTTATGAACTGTAAGAAAAATAACACACAAACAAAGTTAGTAGCTGTTTTGTATTGTTAGCATGCAAATCTCAAGTAAGAGCATAGTAGCAGCCGTAAATTTCTAGACTTGAAAACAAGCTCAGGCAAACTATATGCTATTTGCTGATATGAAAACGTACTTGCTTCTATGTCTTGTATATTAAGCTTCTATACAAAATGTACTATTCATAAACATGGAAAAATGTTCTATGTGTTGCAGGTACGGATTTCAGTAATCATACAGCTGGACTAGACCTAAAAGTTACAGACTATCTATAGAAAAATACATATAAGAAGGCACGAGAAGAAAGTGTGCCATGAGCATAAATTTGTCACCATTATTATGGATATGAACATGCATGATTATATATTCCTGGAAGCAAAATATATACTGATGGGTATGAAAATAAAACAAAATTACATCTAACAAATTGGTAAACAGCATGTAACAAATGTTCCCAGCAAAAAATTACATCTTATTGCCTAAAATATACATCCCAGCAAAAAAAATATACATCTTATTGCCTAAAATATACATCCCAGCAAAAAAATATACATCCTATAGCCTAAAATATACATCCTCTTCTGCCTGCAAATATCCGAATGTGCATACTATTAGGAACATGATGTATTTATTATCTAACTTTTAAATCATCTAATGAATATACATACCCTATTGCATAATTACGATCAAATAATTACAAGTTGACAAACATACAACCTAAGAGCATAATATTACATACAATATACATGTCCTGATGTGCTAATTACATCCATAATCATGGTTTCTAGAACATAAAATATTTCTATCATCTTATTAGTATTACTAAACTCCCCTGGCTTTTATAAATATTGCTTATACATAATTTTGATTAGTTATTATATAGAATATACCAACGTATCCCCGTATCCGCTTTTTAAAAGTTGACGTATCGCGGTATCGCCATATCAGTATCCATATCCGTATCGGCGTATCCGGGCATCCTAGTGTCCTACTCGAGCCATCCTTTTCCGTAGCAGTCTAGGTGGGTTGTAGCAGGCAAAGCTAATCATATCGAGATGAGCATTGAGGAGTAATCAGATCGAGATGGGAAGCCAACACAAGCACCAACTAGACTACTGTACCAGCACCACCGTGCCTACTGACCAGCATCTCCACGCAAACTATACCAGCAGCACCGTGCATACTAGTCCAACATCACGGAGGACAAAAATTGAAGGTAAAATCCAATGCGCATAGATCAAACACTACAGCCCGAAGCAACAACGGCAGAAACCAAGCGAGATCGAAGCACTTACCAGAACCACGCCGCTGAAACTCTGTTAGGGACACCTCGAAGCACGTCCAACAGCCTCGGCCGGGTCGATTCGCGAGGCTGAGCAGGCGCGTCTCCTTCAGCGACTCCTGCTACCCCGCCGCTGCCTCGGACACGTCGACTCGCGGGGCCGCGACGGTGAAGGACCCATCTCCCCCCGTCTGTCCCCACCTCGGTAGCGTCGATCCGTTCGCCCACGCCGTCGACGGACCTCCCCCACTACTGTAACAACCCAACTTTTGTGCATTTGTTTAAAATTTTGGAATGCAAATTTTTGGGCCAACAAAAACTTTTTCTATCTTTAAAAATTGCATGCATATAGTTGATCTTGCATTTGCTTGTTGGATGTGTGTGTTTGTCACTTGTAGAAATTATAATTGTGTGTGAATCTCTAAAACCCTAAATCCTTTTCTTCATGTGATCCCTTTTTATTTCTAGTTTTAATTAAATTATTCAGGACACAAACCCTTGGAGCATCTCACCTTTCTCTCTCTATTTTTAACAAAACCCTAAAACCCTCTTCTTATATATCACCCCTTCTCAAATTTTGTTTTATTAATTTAAACCTTGCAAAAACCCTAGATCATTTTAATCTTTAGCATGTGATAATGATCTTGGAAGATCATGCCTCCGCCCAAATTTTCTTCCTCCAAATCTCATCCATATTTTTTTCCATTTTCAAATCTGAGAACTCTACCAACTAGTAGCCTTTTGGCTCATCATATTTTGTCCCAACTTTGCCTTGGGACATGCCCTAGTGTGTGGACCAAATTTTTCAAACAAATTAAAATGTGGAGGATGGCCATGCCGGCCATCACACCATCACCATTACCTTGCATCTCTCTATCTCTCTCTCTCATTCTCTTCACTCTCCAAACCATCAGCCTTGGGCAGAAAATTCGACCCTCTCTCTCCACCATCTCACTCCCCATTCTCTGCTCACATGTGTGTGCATGCCTTGTCCTCATGTGATTAAGAAGGAGATGGAGAGAGGAGGTGGCCGGGAAGGTTTGGTGGCCATACCACCTTCGGCCTCGATCCAAGCAGATGAAGCCAAGCCCTGGAGCACCTGCGCCACCCTACCCTCCCTCCTGTCCCTCCCCTACCTCCCTAATCATCCTCACCCATCGCCTCCCTCCTTTGGACACACATCACACGGGAGACACTCCCCTCCCTTCTCTCTGCTGCTCATGCACGCGCGGCAAGAAACTCTCGACGGTTCCCTGCAACTCTCTCCCTCTCTTCCTGAACCCACCAGGCGCCCCTACCCTCACTCACCGTCACTGACACGCCGCGGCGACCACCTGTGGTCACCGTGCACGTCCGCACGAGCACGGCCACGGTGGCCACCTCACACACTCGCGCTGGTGGACTTGGACGAAGGGGCAGGCATGGCAGCGTGCTCACGCGCCTCAGAGACAAACGCCTCGCCGACTCCTCCCCTCACTCGGTGCGCACGCGGCCGAATCCGCCGCTGACATTGCGTCGAACGCCTGGCAGGGCCGACGGGACCCGACCCTGCACGCCAGCTCCCTCGCGCTCCCGACGTGCGCGTCCCTCCAAGAATCTAAGCCACGGCCAGAACACACGGCAGCACCGTCCCTCACCACCAATCCGTCGCTGCCGCCCGCCCTCTTTTTCCTCGCCGGACCCGGTGCACCGTGCACCAGCCCGGCCACCTTAAAACGGCGCAGTACTCCTCCATCCGCACACTCTCGCCACCAGAACCCCCTCACACCACCAGCTCATCTCCCCAGTGGAGAGGAGCTCCTCCTCTCTCTGCAGCACGCGCTCGAGCTCGCCGTCCGCGAGACCCCGGTGAAGGTTGCCGTCGCGGATCCTCGCCATCCCTTCCCTAACCTAGCTCTCTGGAAGCCCCTCTGCCCCTTTTGTTTAACGCGCACGATTTTCCTTCCCAGGTGTGCACGCCGGCGACGCTATCCCGAACAGCCATTCCCGCCCGTCGCCGTCAATCGCCGGGAACCGTCGCTGTTTTCGTCGCCGTGACCATCGACCGGTAGCCCGCCCTCTTCTGCATCCAACGCGCCCGACGCCGCCAGATTCTGCAACTCCAGGTGAGCACAGGAGCTCTCTGCCGTCGCTAGGGTTAGCCCGCCGGTCGCCTGGCCGCGTCGGGGAGGAAGACGGTGGCATGCACCGTTGGATCTGATCCAACGGGTGCATGCGCACCTAAACGGGCCCAGGCGCCAGCGTGGCGGGCCACGTCCCGCCATTCAAACGGGAGCCCCTCCCGCGCAGCTGCATGCGCTGCCGGGCCGGATCTGGCCAGGCCCAGTCATCCCGGCCCGTTTCCCTTTTCCTTTTCTCTCTATTTAATCAGCCAGTAAATCCCTGCTCAGGAATTAAATCACCAAAAATCCATAGATTGACCAAATGAGTTGATTCAAGTTGCTACATGCACACAGATGTTTTCTTAACCACATACAATTGCATTCATGTGAATTAGTGCTGTAAAAATGAACTGATAAATGAAAACCTAAAAAGTATCTGATTGTGAAGTTTATTTAGTGTGTGATATTTATGCAACCTTTCTGCATGAGATCAATTTGGTTGTGAAGTGTATGTATATAGCTTCATTTTGGCACTAGTCCCACATGCAGGAGCTTCCTGGATTTTAATTGTATTAGAAAATAAGATCTATCCAGAGAGTCAGTAAATGATTTTTAATTTGAAAAATAATAATTATTTTGAATCAAACCCAAGTGCTACTGGTAGATATATCTATAGGGTAATTTTGTGCCAAAGGAAATATTTTTAAGAGTTATATTTTAATTCCAAGGATTTAATTATTAAAACATTATATCTTTTCAGTATTTGATTTTTATAAAATCTTTTACAAATCAGAAAAATGTCAAACCAGTGGGGTTAGTTCACATTTAGTCTCACCTATCCAGGGGTATGTTTGGTGTTGGTTGATGATGCTCTGATACTGGTGTGACTTGCTGTTTGTATGCTCTGGTTTTTGTCCCATTTAAATTGTCTAAATTAATTAAAAGTTTATTTGAAAGTGATTCTTGTGCATGTGTGTTCTACATGTTATTAGCTTTCAGTAGGTATGCTGCATGCATTTTTATGACTTACAGAAAGATTTAGACCATTTAAATGGTTCCTAAGTCAATTCTGGAATTGCAAAAATCATATCTTTTGTTTAAAAATCATAAATGGATGAAACCACTTTCATTAGCTTGCATTAGTAACCCTCTACATACTGTAATTTTCCCAAATTTTTGTGTGAACTATGCTGGTGTGGTTTGTTGATTGGGTATGTCTTGTTGTTTTCTCTTTTTTTTGCGACGCTAGATTCGAACATCGCCGGAAACGAAGGAGGAGGAGACTTCGGAGGGACTGAAGAGGAAGACCAGGGGCACTTTGCTGATCAAGGCAAGCCACCTCTTGATGCATCTCTGATCCTATATATCTTACTCTTGCATTATTGCAGGTTTTATAAAGTGCATATCTTCTGTTTATTATGTTAGTGGTTAACGCCACCCGGAGTTTTATTAATCCACCCTTAGGGTGCAGCCCTCGTTGGTACCTACTGATCACACCTCTATTAGTGATATGGTGCTGACCACCTTATCACCCTTGTCGCCTCTTTTCAAAGAGAAATTGGACTATAGGTTGGGAGCCCTTGAAAAATATTTGCGAAAATTGTTTTTAAGCAAAAAGGTTTTTCTGGAAAACCTTGGAATGGGGTTGCCCTGCTGTAATGACCCAGGTTTAGAGACGATCGAGGGATAGATTTTAGAAAGGGATGTGCATTGCATCGTAATTTACGGGGAAATTTCGCGCTTTTAAAACAAAAGCTGCATTGAAGGGGGACAAGTTTCTCTCTCGACACCTTATAGGGTTAGGGTTTCGAGAGTGTGACAAACCTGTTCCTTATTCAACTAAATTAGGGTTTTGAAAAGAGAGGGGAGAGTTGCATTACAAACTTCAGTTGCATGATTGAATTACAAGTTAAGTTGTTTGATTAAATTCAAACCAAAATTTGAATTTGAATTTCAAACATTAAATAATCATCACATAATTCAAATTTGAGATAATTTCACAAACAATTATCATTAAGCAATTATACAAGTAATATAAATATTACATAAAGCTCAATAAGGAAAACTTGGGCTTTATTGATCATCAAACACATATTACATTGTCACTTACAATATTCATAAAGAAAATAAATGAATAATACAACACATTACAAGAATTGCTTAAATAGAAAAAGAAAAAGAAAATTACAAGTAAGAACAATATATCCTAAGCTACAAGTTAATCTTGAGCTTGAAGATCTTCATCTTGAGCATCACCTTGTCCCTGCAAACAACACAACAACCAGATCATTAAGCCAAGTGGCAAAGCCACTTGGCAGGTTAGCAAACAAATAAAATGGAGGGGATATGATCAAGCTGCCGAGCTGATCTCTTCACCAAGCACAAGTCCCAAGCTGGACTTGCACACACACACAACCAGTGCAGCACACAAGGCTGTGTGCATGTGTAACACACACACAGTGAGTCACCAAAGGGAAAGGTGGAGCTGTCGACCAGGGAAACAAAGACCAACCATATAAAACCCTCTCCAACAGTAAACCTAGCTCAGTCATCGACCAAGCATCTGCACAGGGTAAGTCACCAGAAATCACAAGCACCAGAACGAGAGAGCAAGCACTGCTGTTCTATCTGTCCAAATTCACCACAGAATCAAACCAAGATCACAAGCACAAGGAGGAGCAGGGCAAGCACCAATACATTGCTGAAGCAATCCTCTACAACAACACCATAATCTAGGAGCTGGAGTGAGGTATATATATCATCATGAACAAACCAGAGGGTTTTGTTCATAAATTGCACAGGCATGATCTCAAGCACACCAAAAGGGTAGGAAATCATGTTTGTGTCATCATATGGCTATCTAGTCACTTGGTTCAAGCAAACATAGAGAACAGCCGAGTAGAGATCATCCAGGGAACATTGGTTGTGTCCACACAGGGACACAACCAAAGAAATCCAACATGGATTCAAAACCCTGGCTAGCTACCAAGTTCACCTGACAACCTATAACTATCTAAGCCATCAGACATGATAGACTATCATGTGTCTATCCAGGTTTGTCAACATTAAACAGCATCTGGCAACCAAATATGGTCAGGCCAGTAAGCAACAATCCACCACAGCAAGTCACAGAGAAAAGGGGAGCTACCATGACAGCACCAAGTGGCTGTCAAGGCCACCTCAACCCATAACCAACATTTCCAGCCAGCACATCATCACCCAAGGGGGGTTCAGTATGAGCTAGGGTACCCAACAGATGTGGCATCCCTTTAGCTCAATCAATTTAACTGTAAGATGATCACAACTACCAGCAGTTCACATCATTTATCCACTGGGTCAAGCAAAACAGCACAGATAAATGAATATACAAGTAACCAAGTCACAAGAACCATGCACATGATCCAGAGGATCACTGCAAGCATCAGTTGATGCTTGAGCAAGCACCAGCACTGATCTGTGCCACACACATACACATGGATAATTCACAGCAATGCACAGGCACGGGTAAGCAAGCCAATTACCAGCTGCTGATGATCACATGATCATCAGAGCTTGCCATAGCATGCTAGGGCATGCTAGAGCATCACTAAGCAACAGAGCATGGACCAGATAATTAATGGGCCACAGATAATCAACAATTGCTTCACAGTTAGCAAATGGATGAGCTGTAATTGCATCCAGAAGCACATCAAATACATGATGTACCACTGGATCAAACCTGACATGAATAGCACACACATATAATTAAACCATCACCACAACCAGAGCCACTAAGCAATCCAATGAATTTAATTGTAGCAAGACAGTAGCAATTAAGCAGTCCCTGAGCACTACAAGATGCTCAGGAGCAAGCCTATAGGAACACAATTAAGCATCTGGAAAGCTTAGTAATAATAACAGAGCCATAGAAGGGAATTTAAGCAAGAAATGGATAGCACAGCAGGAAGGCAAGCTCTGGCATGGCCATGGCGACCATGATCAAGGCTAGTGAGGCAAAGCCGCATGAACAGCACAGCAGCACAAGCACCAGCGTAGCAGCCAAGCAGCATTCGCACATACAGAGAGCTTGGCGCAGCAGAGCTACTGGAGGAAGAAGAAGAGCAGGCCAGTATGAGAGAAAGGAGGGGATCGGAAGTGGCGTACCTGGGGCGAGCAGACAACTGCCGCAGCCATGGCGGCCACGGCGGCGCGCGTCGAAAGCACGATGGCACCTGGCCAGGCCAGGCCAGGCTCCGCCTAGCGCCACAGCGCCCGCACCACGGTGGGAAGGCCCGGCGCCGCCATCACGCCTGAGGCGCCGGTGAGCACCGCACCACCGTGCGGACAAACGCGAGGGGGAACGGCAAAAGGGGGCGGCAAGAACCAGATCGACGCCGATGATCTGGTGCGCCGTCAAGTGGCGGTGCTGATGCGCCCCATCTCGCCGGCGGCGATGGCGGGAAGCGGCCGGGAAATAACGGAGAGGACGGCGGCGACCACGGCGTCGCCAGAGCTCTAGGGTTAGGGTTAGGACACGGGCGCGAGGTGGTGGGCGAGTGAGCGACCGCTCAGGTCGGTTGGACCCGAGCCGGTTTAGCCCAACCCACTGGGCCACCCTGACAGGTGGGCCCAGGGGCAAAAATGACTTTTCACAATCCAATAAAAACCTGAAACTTGGAAATTCAATAGAAAATTGATAAAATCTCTAAAAAAATAATTAAAAATATGAAAATAGATCAGCATAAAATTCTCTATCCTAATAAAATACAAAAGAGAATTTTTGAAGACAATTGAAAATAAGTCTTCATTTGTTGATTTCAATAATCATTTAAATCACACAAATAATTTTCAGTAATAAAAATAAGTCCATTAATGCATTTGGACTTTAAAAACACCTTGACAACATTTCAAGGTTGTATTTTGCCCTAAACAGAGTATCCCTAAATTATTCTTAGTATTAACCTCCTACATGAAATAATAACGACATCGGAAGGGGGGAACAAACCCTAAAACTGGAATCATGCATAATTGCTTCTTTAACCATTGCCCTTATCGGACAATGATGCTATTTTTCAGAACCAGAGGACAAGGGTCAGTCCACACCATCCAACTGCAAAACTTTGCAGTATTCAGGCAAGTTCATCACTTGCTCATGTCATTTGAGTATTTTTACCAAATTACTTGCAAAGTACTATGTTTATCACTATTGCATAAAAAGCAAAACCACTACTTTCATAACTATGAATATGACTATGTGGTGGGCGATGGAACCATGGATTGTGTTGATATGGTGGAGGTTCCATTGCAAGGGTTTATATCCATCTAGGATTAAACAACAAATGTCGTCCAGTGATTCTTGTGCCGTAATACCCGTGTTAACCATAAGATCCGGAGTGGGACGGAGTAGTCAAAAGTGTTTCCACCTCTCGATCATCAACGGATGCGCTTTACCGTAGACACTTGTATCTGTCGGTGGCAAGTGGTAGGCTGGGGAAGCCTTAAGTCCCCACGGCACTGTCCGTAGACACTTGTCGCTCGAAGAACAAGCGGTAGGCTGGGGAAGCCTTAAGTCCCCACGGTATTGCGGTCTATGATGGGTTGCAGCTACCGGCGTAGGAGTGTATGGTAGAGCCCAGCACTGTCGTCGTGGTCGGGGTCCACCCTGAAATTACGGGAATAATGGGACCGGCGTGGACCCAGGGTCGGGGCATGTAACAAAGGGTGGGTGTTCGAGGTAGCGGAGGAACATGATTGGCTAGACCTTATACCGGGCCTCACACCAAAGGAAGTGTGGACGGGAAAGCTGCCCGGTTGGCACCAAGGTTAAGATCTCTTATGGGTAAAGCAACACACCTCTCGCGAGTGTAAAGAACCGTGACTGTCACTCCCTGTTCCGGGATATGGAACTGCGAACGCGGCCGGAAAGGAGCTCCATGAAGTTCTAGTAAACCGGTGAAGGTCGACGGACATAGCTCTTTGAAATAAAAGCAATCTCTTCAAGAAATGTTTATCAAAACCTGCATTGGTATTAGACTTTCTAGTCTAATATCGTAGATAGTGCATTAAACACCTCTTATCTATAATGAACTTGTTGAGTACGCTCGTACTCATCCCAATCTTAAATCCCATGCTTAGATTGTCTGAATCGTCTGGAGGAGGACTACGACAACAATGAAGGAGCCGAGATCATCGGCTATGAGGAACCAGACCTCTCGGGAGGTATCGTGGGCGTAGACTACCTCATCGTCTACGGAACCGGGGAGGCTTCCTGTTGACTGCCAAAACCCACCGGCGGGCAGCGGCCTGTCAACACAGTGTAGAGCCGGGAAGAGCCTAGAGCTGCGGCTGGCTGAGACCCCTACGAGCGACGGCCCGCAATGCTCTTCTGGTCACACGCGGCGATGCGAAGTGCAAGGGCGTGCCACCTGACCTATACCTGGTCAGGAAGGTGATGGGGATGCCTCGCTTAGTTCCTGCATGGCATACACGTAAACATTAAATACGAGCCTCGATCGGCTCTCAGAGTTATCTCGTGAATCGGCTCAAAGAGCCGATCCACCCATGATTCGTACGGGGTGCACGAATACTTGGTGATCCTGCTTGATCAAGATATAGCTAATGAGATCTACGACGATTTAGGGTTTTCACCGCATAATCGGATCATCCTACTCCAGGTTGGGCCTCGCGGCCACGTACGGTGCTCATAAGCCGATCCTAAACAAGGCCTAAAAACCAACATGGCGTTGATCCTCGGAACATCCTGTTTAGGACTTGCGAACGCCACCCTACGTGCCGCTGGATCCTCCCCCCCTTTGTAAGGCCTAACTATTGCAGATATTAAACTAATCCTTGCAGAACAAGGAGCAATCGTAACGGATCAGATCTACTAGATGATGAACAAGCAGGGTGCCGCCCCCACACCTGAGATAGGCGTGAGGGCGGCTAGACATGCAAGGGCTGCACTACGTAAGCATGTTATGCGAAGAGCTATGCTAACCCTAACACATCTATGATAACTACGTTGCTCGCCATCAAAGACGCTTCGATACGAGCAACGCATGAACAACGTGGAGCTTGTGCTGCCTAGATCGCAAGATGCGATCTAGGCGACATGTCGCTTACCTGATTGAAACCCTCGAGATGAAGGAGTTGGCGATGCACCGAGATTGGTTTGTTTTGGGTTGAACGTGAGTTGTTGTTTATTCCATAAACCCTAGATACATATTTATAGTCCAGGGGACTTTCTAATTCGGACGTGCACCTAACCGTGCACGAGTAAAACTCTAACTTTTAATCTAAGATGCGATCTACTATATTACAGATACATGGGCAATTCAGCCCAACTTCGTGTATAAGGCCAATTCTTGTTCTTCCTTCCATGTATATCTTCAAGTCTATCTCAATCGTGGCCCACCTCTGACTCGGTCAAATTCTGGTGATAACACATGCCCCCCTGGTTTTGGAATTGGTAATTCCAAAATCACTCCTTCGTCGGGTCATGTCGTGGCAGAACTGTTGCAGTATCCTTCATCATGATGTCCTGCCTTCTCAACTTCTCCGCGTTAGCACTCCAAAAGCCCTCCTGCCACCATGTCTTCTTCCTCCTCTGCTCCATCGGATCCTTCCAGCCAGTCCTCCACATCCCGTGAGCCGACGCCGGAGTACAACCCGGCAGAGGTCCACGCGGCGAACACCCGCCGCGCCATTGTGGCCGGGGAGGAGTCAGACCACGACTTCTCCATCTGGTCCGAGGGCGACCAATCCTCGACAGACGGGGAGAGCGACCTCCGCTTCCTTGCCGTTGGGGAAACGGAGGAGGAGAGTGACGACGACAGCTTCTCCTGCGACTTCACCTCTTCCGGGGAGGAGGAGCAGGAAGAGGAGGAGGAGGACGATGACGAAAGCTCCTCCGACGAGCCGCCGGCCAGCGGTTCCGCCCTTGGCCGGGCAATCTTAGCGACTTCGACAGCGACGAGGACGACGCTGACGAAGAAGATGAAGACAACGAGGGCCCGGTCGGCGGTCATTGGAGCGACGACGAGCCCGCCGGGAGCAGCGCCGATAGTGGCGACGACGGCGACGACGAGGGCAGTGACGGCCCATAGATAGGGCCTCTAGAATAGGGCCAGTAGTAGTAGATGGGGCAATGGATCCCCTAGTATTTCCCTTTTTGAGAGCAATTAGCTCTTTATGTAAGAAATCTCATCTAATCAATGAAGAACTTTTCCCCAATTTTGATTTTGCCGATTCCTTCTGAGTTTAATTGAGCCGATTCCCTCTTCTACTGACCTTGCCGATTCGTCCCCTTTGCCAATGCGTAATGAGCCGATCGCACCGCATCGGTCCTTTGAAATTCACCCTACTCTTCTTCAGCTGATGATTTTCTAAATCTGGTAGAAAATGCAGGATCTTCAGGAAAACCTATAAACTTTTCCAACCAAACCCAATAATCCTTTTCAGTACCCATCATTGTGAAGAAGGTTGCAATGAAAGATCAGCCGATGGTATCCCTATCGGTTCTTTAAACAAAGTATCCACTAGGCCTGCTGCCCCCCGAGCCTTACTCGAGCCTGCTGCCCCCCGAGCCTCACTCGAGGCGAGAATGTCAGAGAGAATGCGCCAAAACCGATCCTCTTTCTTCCTCAGACAGCCGATAATCTTCCGTTTCGGCTGAACTATCCCCAGAGATTGGAAATCCTCGACAAAAAGGTTCAGAAACCCGGATCGGCTCGAAGCCGCTGAAGAAATTCCCATTGTTTTATTCCCTCGAAGCAACAGAAGGCACCACCGTTAGCCTGGATTTGGTGGAGACTCGATAAACATGCGCATCGGCTGTTTCTCAATTCTAAAGTCGATGCCCTTGCATCGGCTGTAAAATTTTTTTTTTTTTACCGGCCGATTTTCTCCTATCGGCCCCCAGTATTTCATTGCACACATGTACCCCTGCATCTGTTCCCATGTTTAGGTGCCCCCCGAGCCGAAGCTGTCAAAGAATGGCAGATATCGGCTCTGTAATTCGCACGTCGGCTCCTGATAGGGTCAAGGGCGAACACAAGCAGAACATGTGGTGAGGATAATTTTGGCCGATTGCTGGGATCGGCCTCCATAATGATTGGAGCGCTGACTGAAGGTTCTGTAATGTCCCTTCATAGACCTTTGGGGCCGATCACACGGATCAGCCTCACCAAGTTGCACATCGCTTCGCTTCAACTACATGGTCAGGCCAGTGGATAAAACCAGCTTAACCCTTCCCTTTGTCACATCGATGCGCTCGCAGTCGTCCAAGTTGATGCTCGAGAGGGGTTCTTGGCCTGCTTGCTTCCCATGCGTTCATGCCGGCCGTTGAAATTTCGGCTGAGTCATCGGCACTGGACGACCTCTACCTCATCTCCATCCCACTGTATTATGCATTGGTGCATCGTGGAGGGAATACAGCAGTTGGCGTGGATCCAATCTCTTCCCAGCAGCACAGCATAACTGCTCGTGCTATCAACGATGAAGAACGTTGTAGGGATAGTTTTCCTTCCTACGGTCAGATCCACGTTCAGAACTCCTTGTGCCTCAGACGCTTGGCCGTTGAAATCGCTCAATGTCACGTTGGTCTTGATTAAATCCGAGCTAGAGCGTCCCAGCCGACGTAGCATAGAGTACGGCATGATGTTAACTGCCGCTCCGGTGTCCACCAACATCTTATTTACAGGCCTCCCATCGATATATCCTCGCAAGTACAGGGCCTTCAGATGCCTGTAGCTCCTATCTCGTGGCTTTTCAAAGATAACCGGCCGTGGGCCGCAGTCAAGTTGTGCCACGGATGTCTCATCTAACCCTGGAGCACTGAACTCTGAAGGGAGGATGAACACCATGTTCGTGCCAGCCGATGTTTCATCATCGGCTCTCCTTTGTTTGGGGTGCCACTCCATTTTCCGTGGACGACCCTCTTCATCCAGGGCTCGCTGAACCTTTGCAGCCAGATCAGGCCGTGCCTTCCTTAGCGTATGCAGGTATAACCTTTCGGCTTCCTCCAGGCCGCGCAACCGCTGAACCCTGCGTTTTTGTGAACGGCTGAGTCCGTCAGGGCACCACCTTGGACGGTGGTACCTGTCTTCTTCTTCTTCTAATCCCTCGTCTTCGGAATCCTCAAGATCTGCCCAACGAGGTGACTCAGCACGTTTGCTCTGTGGCGGGAGAGGCCCTAAGCGCTTGAACACAGACACGTTGGCTGCCTCCTTCTTCTTCGGTTGCATTCTGGGCAATTGCCGATTGTGGGCAATCGGCTCATTCCCGAATCCCAGCGGTGTACGAAGAAAGGGCAGTCCCAGTGTCTGGCGTTGTCATCTTGCTCCCTTGATGTGTCCGTGGCACGGCGCTCGTGCTCCTCCTCATCGCGATCCTGCCGACGATGTCTTCTGGCTTCTCTAGCCAGACGATCTCCTTCATCATCATAGTTGGACCGTCGGCGTTGGTCATACTGACTCACATATTTGTTGAGGAGGTGATCAGAGAGAGGTCGTTGATATCTTATGTTCTTCACTTCTCCCTCTGTGACGTAGCGCTTGCCATCATGATGGAGCCGATCGCGTGGAGCGGCCTCCTCTCGTATCCTTGCTATGAGAGCAGCTGCCCTCATCTCCATCTTTGCCGGAGTGGTCCCCGGGTCCTACCATGTTGATGTCGAACGTGGGACCTGGCTGGCAACCCTCGGGGTAGGTGACTTCCACCATGTTAACGGCGGGGAAGGGTTGGGTGTCGACCTTCATGGCGTGCTGGTTGAAAATTAAACGCCCCTTCTCTATCGCCGCTTGGATGTGCCGACGCCACACCCTGCGGTCGTTTGTGGCATGGGAGAGCGAGTTGTGGAATTTGCGGTACGGCTTTCCGTTTAGCTCTTGCGCCGTGGGGAACTTGAGACCTTCGGGAATCGTCAAGCTGTTTCTCCTTGAGCAGGAGGTCGAAGATTTGTTCGGTCTTGGTCACGTCAAAATCAAATCCCCAGGCGGCCACTGGTGGCTTTACCCATTTGCGGGACACAGGGGTTCCTCCCCGAGTCCATTCAGCCACTGCTACTTCTTGGTCTCCCGCGGGCACTTCACCTTCCTCTCGTATCGACCATGACTACGCACGCTTGAACTTGTCTTGGTACGAGTCCGGGTGGCGCTGTTCATATGCTGATAGTTTCGAACCATGTGGGCCAGCGAGGGATAATCTGCTTGGGAGGCCATGTCCTTGAGCTGTGTTGCAAGGCCAGCTACGCCAACTCGGCTGCTTCCTTTTCAGTTATACGAACCGAATAACATCGGTTCCTAAGATTCCTGAAGCGCTGGATGTACTCTGTTACCGTTTCTCCGCGCTTCTGACGTAGTTGTGCTAGATCGGCAATGCTAGACTCGGAAGCTTCTGAATGGTATTGCGTATGGAATTGTTCTTCCAATTGCTTCCAAGACTGGATGGAGTTTGCTGGCAAAGAGGTATACCATCCAAAAGCCGATCCCGTGAGGGACTGTGAAAAGAGCCTCACGCGTAGCTGATCCGACACTGAAGCCGGTCCTAGTTGCGCCAAATATCGGCCGACGTGCTCGATGGAGCTGGAGCCATCTGATCCACTGAATTTGGAGAAGTCGGGGAGCCGATATTTAGGTGGCAGCGGGATCATCTCGTACTCGTCGGGGTACGGCTTGGAATAGCCGATTGCCCTTCTTTTCGGCACCATGCCGAACTGGTCTCTCAGTATGGTACCGATCTGATCCGCTGTGCTCGGCTGCGGGAGTTGCACTCCGAAGATTCGTCGGGGTGGCGTACTTAGCCAGCCATGTTTGCTTTTCCAGCTCGAGCCAACTGCAGGAGCCGGGCTCGGAGTTTCGTCGGGGTGGCGTACTTAGTTAGCCACGTCTCGCTTTCAAGCTACGTCGGCTGACGTTCCTCCTGTCTTCGCCGGAGTCCCCGATGTTGTGGCCTGGTTTGAGAGTGCCCAGTTGCCACAATCTGGCACATACGTGCACGCGTATCCTTGAGGGATCTCCTTGGGCGCCTCAGCCAAGAACTGGTAGTCACTAGGGTCACCACCAATCTTGTAGACGACGAATGCCGGTGTAGCCGGCACTTCCGCTGGAGCTGCCAACGCATATGGCAGCGGTGGACGGGACTGGAGCGGCAACTCTCCTTGATGCGTCCCGAGAGCTGGTCCTGACGGCGAGTACTGGTGGCTCATGATCTCCTGGATCACGCGCAGAGCGAGACGCTCCAACATGTTGACCAAGTTTTCAGAGTGGCGGTGTAGTGAGTGAGCCACCAAGTAGTTGATCTCCCGCCGTAGGCCCCCGGTGCGTTCCTCCGACGGGCGCAGAGATCTATCCCATCGAGTGCACCTTGCGGTGAGAATCCCTTCCATCTGATGCCATGGGAACGGGTTCTCTGAAAAGAGCCGATGAGGTCGGCTTCGAGGGTGACCTTGATCTCGTCGTATCTCTTCTTGAGCTCGTCAGGTAGCTCCTCGTAGGTGACTGGCGTGCCGTCCGCCGCCATCTCAGATGTAGATGGCGATGTGGTTGATGTAGACGATAGTCCCACCGGGCGTGCCAGAATGTGTTGACTGCCAAAACCCACCGGCGGGCAGCGGCCTGTCAACACAGTGTAGAGCCGGGAAGAGCCTAGAGCTGCGGCTGGGCCGAGACCCCTCCGAGCGACGGCCCGCAATGCTCTTCTGGTCACACGCGGCGATGCGAAGTGCAAGGGCGTGCCACCTGACCTATACCTGGTCGGGAAGGTGATGGGGATGCCTCGCTTAGTTCCCGCATGGCATACACGTAAACATTAAATACGAGCCTCGATCGGCTCTCGGGTTATCTCGTGAATCGGCTCAAAGAGCCGATCCACCCATGATTCGTACGGGGTGCACGAATACTTGGTGATCCTGCTTGATCAAGATATAGCTAATGAGATCTACGACGATTTAGGGTTTTCACCGCATAATCGGATCATCCTACTCCAGAGTTGGGCCTCGCGGCCACGTACGGTGCTCATAAGCCGATCCTAAACAAGGCCTAAAAACCAACATGGCGTTGATCCTCGGAACATCCTGTTTAGGACTTGCGAACGCCACCCTACGTGCCGCTGGATCCTCCCCCCCTTTGTAAGGCCTAACTATTGCAGATATTAAACTAATCCTTGCGGAACAAGGAGCAATCGTAACGGATCAGATCTACTAGATGATGAACAAGCAGGTGCCGCCCCCACACCCGAGATAGGCGTGAGGGCGGCTAGACATGCAAGGGCTGCACTACGTAAGCATGTTATGCGAAGAGCTATGCTAACCCTAACACATCTATGATAACTACGTTGCTCGCCATCAAAGACGCTTCGATACGAGCAACGCATGAACAACGTGGAGCTTGTGCTGCCTAGATCGCAAGATGCGATCTAGGCAGCATGTCGCTTACCTGATTGAAACCCTCGAGATGAAGGAGTTGGCGATGCGCCGAGATTGGTTTGTTTTGGGTTGAACGTGAGTTGTTGTTTATTCCATAAACCCTAGATACATATTTATAGTCCAGGGGACTTTCTAATTCGGACGTGCACCTAACCGTGCACGAGTAAAACTCTTACTTTTAATCTAAGATGCGATCTACTATATTACAGATACATGGGCAATTCAGCCCAACTTCGTGTATAAGGCCAATTCTTGTTCTTCCTTCCATGTATATCTTCAAGTCTATCTCAATCATGGCCCACCTCTGAATCGGTCAAATTCTGGTGATAACACTTCCGGAGGAGATCAAGCCTAAGCATCTCGAGTAGTAGTAGAAGCCGAGCAGCCCGAACTCTTATTATTTAGCTGCTCGAGGAAATAAATGTATAACTTAATGAGACTCTTATATTGTAAGCTAAGTTGGGTTCGCCTCGAACCCAGGAGTATTCCTCTTCGAACCCAAGAGGAGCTCCGAGATAACATGTGTATGATATTTGTAATAATAAATGAATGAGTTATGGACCTGCTATGTTCTGTTGTACTACTCTGAGGGATGTAACATTTGCGGATTGGTACTTCGTGAATGTTATATCAACAACTGGCATACTACAACATGCAGTGGTATGCAGGGTCACCACGGTTGGTATCGAGCAAAAGCTTTGACCTTAGGTTGGAACCTAGTAAATGGGACGGAACGTTAGGAGTCAAATAGGATTAGTAAAGAATTCGCTAAAAATATGGTGTATATTCACTTGAGAATAAAACAATCATATCCTTTAGTGCTATAATTCTTTATTATCTCTATTATGATGCATTATTACTAATCTTATATATATTCTTTCTATTCTACAGCCAACAATGGCAAGTTCACGTCCCGGACGAAACGTGAAGGTGTTGGATTCCACACTGAGTGAATACGAAGGAGGACTCGCAGATATACTTCGTGCCATGTTACTTGAATTTGGGTGTGATCCCCAGATCCAAGTAAAGAAATACTGGTTCTACGACGAACCAGTGTTGGCCAAGTGTAGGGTGGGACTTAGACTTCCTGAATCCCTAGGGTTGAGCATAGTTATGCCAGCAGGGGAAGCCAGAACTATTAACACAGCCTACCATATTGCAGTTATGAGAGCCATTACTGATATCAGGGAACATAAGACAAAAGAGCTTATTGGTTCCGAGTTTAGCCACATTCCACATCTAGAGGAAGAAGATGACCCTATGCTTAATCACTTCAAGTTTGCGAAACGCAAACCAGCAGAAGCCGCAAAATACGTGGACAACAGCCGTAACCTATTATCATTGTTCTTTCAGTTGAACCGACATCTGTCGGGAGCAATTGATACAATGCTGGAAGAGTTCACGAAACCCCAAGAGGAGGCAAAAGGGAAGGAACCAGTAGTGGATGAGGTGCACACACCAGTTTATTCAGCTGGTGATTATATTAGTATTGACCATCCTGAACAACTGACCACACCCATTACACCTAGGTACTATCCTAGTAGCTCCTATAAGGGATATGAGGGTGGAGAGGAATCTGGGAACCATCAGCGTTCCGAGACTCCTATAGAGAACTCAACAGGTTGGCGTTGGGGGTCAGACACAGGAAACTCTGGCAATCCAGTCAGAGGGAATTCCGAGATGGAAGAAGATGCCACAAACCAGCCCCAGTACGATCAGTACAATAGGGGTGACTATGAAGAGTATCCGATACTGATTGAGTCGGATACTGATGGTGGGAATACCTATGGTGGAGTTGTTGGGGAGTACACCCGATGGGTGGATTATGATGCCCTGAATAATCAGTTTATGACCACAGATTTCTCCCTGGGATCATCTTCGGATTCCGATTACCAGCCAACGGGAAGACCCTATGTTCCAGAATCCGTCAGAAGGACTATGAGTTCGACTGGATGGAAGCCTGGAATGTACCGGGAGTGAAGCACGCATAGAGACCACCAAGGGAGGCGAGATTACGATATACAAGTACCACGTGTATCGTAGTGTGTAATATTTGTAGAAATTTGTATATATACTTTAATAAGTGAGTTTGCATACTCACATCGACTTGAGTATTGTAATAAGACCACTTAAGTATGTAAATACATGGTATATGTTTTGTATGATTTGGATTTGCTTCTTGAATTCCATTGCGTGACTAGTTCTGTGCACAAAGTTGAGCTCAGAAAACTTGCGCATGGAGTAATTATGAGTATCATCTCGTGTTGCAGAACTAGGGGGTTATGTCGGGAGCGTTAGGCGAGGAAACCGAAGCGCAGCGCATGGAGCGCGAAGCAAAGCAAAAGGAAGAGGCTGATGAAGCAGCCAGAAATCAATTTCCACCACCACCACCACCCATGACGCAACAGAATTTCGTCCAGTATATGCAGATGGTGGAGGAGAGGCAACGTATCACGTTGGAGCAGCAGAATAAATTCTTTCAAGAGTTGCTGCAGCAGAACAGGGTGGAGAGACCCGAGAATCCGGGAGTCACCTTAGCAGACTTCCAGAACACCAAGCCTATATCTTTCGCATACGCGCCCGAGCCAATGGACGCGGAAGATTGGCTTATGGACACTGAGCGAAAGCTCAATACGGTTGGTTGCAATGACCAGGAGAAGGTACGTTATGCTACACACCTATTGTGTGGACCCGCCGCATCATGGTGGGATAATATTGTAGCCGTTTACCCGGCGGGAAAGATATTCACCTGGGAGGAGTTTGCAAGGAAATTCAGGGAATCCAATGTCCCTGAAAGTATTGTGGAACTGAAGCGTCGAGAATTTGAAAGTCTCGAGCAGAAGGACAAGGCCATTCTGACCTATGTCAGGGAATTCTCAAAGCTGTCCCGGTATGCTGTTGAAGAAGTCAACACCGAGGACAAGAAAAAGAAGAGGTTTCTGAGGGGGTTAAGTCCCCAGTTCAAGGTACAGCTCCGTATGATGAGAGCAACGGAGTTTCAAGAGTTGGTGGATGCTGCCATCACTCTGGAAGATGATTTTAAACAACTACAGGAGGAGAAAAGGAAGAAGGCCAAGTTTGAGCCTAAGAGGTTTGTTAGTAACAAGCCTAATACCAGCTTGAGTTTCAAGCCCAGATACAACAACAACAACAACAACAACAACTACTACTACTACTACTACTACTACTACTACTACTACTACTACTACTACTACTACTACTACTACGGTAGTAGGAAGAACCAAGCATTCCAGTCTGCAAATCAAATAATTTGCAGAAACTCTGGATTCACAGGGCATTTTGCCAAGGATTGCAAGAAGCCAAAGATCATATGCTTTGGTTGTCGCCAGGAGGGGCACATGCTGAAGGACTGCCCCAAGAGGAACACTGGGGGAGGTCAATCTGGAGGAGGTGGAAGCCGAGGAGGGAACACCGGAGGGAACTGGAAAAACAAGAAGCCCTTCGGCAAGCTGAACTGTACCAGTCTGGAGGAGGTGGTCAACTCCGATCAGGCGGTGATAGGTACGCTCCAGATACTCACTCATCCTGGCAAAGTACTTTTTGATACTGGTGCAACCACATCATTCATTTCCCAACAATTCATCATCAAACATGGGATTAGTTGCACTAAGTTAGATAAAACCATAACCCTACTTTCTGCGGGGAACGATAGTAGTAACCCATACCAAACAAGGACAAGTCATCATGATCAATAAGTGCGCGTTTGACGTGGACTCGTTCATTTTACCGATGAAGGACATTGATGTCATTCTTGGTATGAACTGGTTAGAAGCTAATGGAGCATTGATCGACTGTGTAAACAAGACGGTGTCTTTGAAAAGCCCTGATGGAAGTAGAATGATCTACCAAGGTGACAAACACACAAAGATTGAAGTTGAGCTACAGTTGAACAGCATGAAGGTGGTGAAGTTAGAGGATATACCTGTAGTAAATGAATTCCAGGATGTGTTTCCTGCGGAATTACCTGGTATGCCACCAGATAGGGAGATAGAATTTACTATCGACCTAATTCCAGGAATAGCTCCGATTGCCAAGGCACCATACAAGATGGGGCCCAAAGAGTTGAAAGAACTCAAGGAGCAATTGGATGACTTGGAACAGAAAGGATTCATACAAGAGAGTGTTTCACCATGGGGATCACCTGTGATCTTTGTGGATAAAAGAGATGGAGGAAGAAGGATGTGCGGATACTACAGGAATCTGAACAATGTCACAATCAAGAACAAGTATCCACTTCCAAGAATACAAGATCTATTTGATCAAGTTAGAGGCGCGGGAGTCTTTTCCAAGATTGATCTAAGATCCGGTTATCACCAGATAAAGATCAAGAAGGAAGACGTTCCGAAAACTGCCTTTGTCTCAAGGTATGGACATCATGAATACCTTGTAGTGCCTTTTGGATTAACCAATGCCCCAGCAATATTCATGAATCTCATGAATAAGATCTTCATGCCATATCTAGACAAGTTTGTCATCGTATTTATCGATGATATCTTGATATATTCCAAGAACAAGGCTGAACATGCTGAACATTTGAGGTTAGTGTTACAAACACTAAGGGAACATCAACTCTATGCCAAATTTAGCAAGTGTGAATTTTGGCTAGATCAAGTGGAATTCCTTGGTCATGTTATTAGTAAAGATGGAATAGTTGTTAACCCGAGCAAGGTAGCAGCAGTTTAGAATGGGAAGCACCCAAGACTGTCAAGGAAATCCGAGGATTCCTAGGAATGGCAGGATATTATCGGAGATTCATTGAAGGATTCTCCAAGATAGCAGGACCAATGACGAAGCTGTTAAGAAAGAACACACCATTCATATGGTCAGAGGAGTGTGAGAAGAGTTTTCAAACTCTGAAAGAGAAACTCACCACGGCACCGGTGTTAGCTGTTCCAGAAGTTGGCAAGGATTACACCGTGTACTGTGACGCATCCAAGCATGGATTGGGTTGTGTACTCATGCAAGATCGGAAAGTGATATCTTATGGATCAAGGCAATTCAGACCTCATGAAGTGAACTATCCAACACATGACTTGGAATTAGCAGCAGTCATATTTGCACTCAAAACTTGGAGACATTTTCTCTATGGAGCCAAGTGTGAGCTCTATACAGATCACAAGAGTCTCAAGTACTTCTTTACTCAGAAGGAACTCAACATGAGGCAGAAAAGATGGCTAGAATTGATCAAGGATTACGATTTGACCATCAATTATACTCCAGGGAAGGCCAATGTTGTAGCAGATGCCTTGAGTAGGAAGAGCACTGGAGGAGTGGAACAAGAAATATCACCGGAGTTGAGGAAGGAAATAAGTCAAGCCCAAATACAACTTTGGGAGAAGGAAGCTCATGAAGGACTATCAGCTCTGCAAGTAGCCGATGAGTTGAATGTTAATTTAAAGAATGAGATAATGATGGGTCAGTTGGATGATCCATTCATCATGGAGGAAATGAGGAGGATTGACGAAGGAAGACCATCAGAATTTCATCGAGGAGAATCAGGATCACTTTGGTTTCAAAAGAGGATTTGCGTTCCGGATATTGCTGAAATCAAGGAAGTAATACTCCGGGAAGCCCATCAAACACCATACTCCATACATCCGGGAAGTACAAAGATGTACATGGATCTAAAGGAACTATTCTGGTGGAATAACATGAAGAGAGAGATAGCACAATATGTGGCGGAATGCCATACCTGCCAAAGAGTGAAGGCTGAACATCAGAGTCCGGCAGGAAAGTTACAACCTTTACCAATCCCAAAATGGAAATGGGAGGAAATAGGGATGGATTTCATCACCGGACTACCCATGACCAATAAAAAGAAGGACATGATATGGGTAATCGTGGACCGGTTGACGAAGAGCGCACACTTCTTAGCGGTAAATCAGCAGGACAGAGGAGAGAAACTCATCGATCTTTACATCAAAGAGATCGTGAGTAAGCATGGAGTGCCTAAGAAGATAGTGTCGGATCGAGGATCTGTGTTCACTTCAGCATTCTGGAAGCAACTACACGAAGCTTTAGGATCCAAGTTGGATTATAGTACCGCCTATCATCCTCAGACAGGTGGACAAACGGAAAGAACTAATCAGATCCTAGAGGATATGCTTAGGGCTTGTGCCCTAGACTTCGGAGGATCATGGGAGGAGCACTTGCCACTAGCAGAGTTTTCATACAATAATAGCTATCAAAGCAGCATCAAGATGGCACCGTTCGAAGCTCTGTATGGAAGGAAGTGTAGATCACCCATTTGTTGGTATGAAGCCGGAGCAAGCAAAGAGTTCAACCCTGATTATGTCAAGGAAAAACAAAAAATCATTGACATTATCAGAGATAGGCTTAAGATAGCCCAAAGCCGACAGAAAAGTTACGCCGATCAAAAGAGGAGAACTTGGGAGCCACGAGTTGGAGACATGGTATATCTCAAGGTGAGCCCGATGAAAGGACTTCAGAGGTTTGGAGTAAAAGGAAAGTTAAGTCCTCGGTACATAGGACCTTTCAAAATTTTGAGTCAAAACCGAGGATTAGCCTTTGAGTTAGAACTACCGGGAAGATTATCACAAGTTCACAACATATTCCATGTGTCGCAACTTAGAAAGTGCTTGAAGACCCCAGATGAGCCAGTATCACACGATGAGCTTGAGTTACAACCAGACTTAACCTACATCGAGAAGCCAGCAAAGATTCTCGAGGAGAACTGGAAACAACTAAGGAATAGAGCGATAAAGTACTGCAAGATACAATGGAAGCACCATCCCGAGAGGGAAGCCACCTGGGAAAAGGAGGAGGACCTGAGGAAAACATACCCCGAACTCTTCAGGTATTACAACCACAACTTCGGGACGAAGTTTTCTTTAAGGGGGAAAGGCTGTAATGACCCAGGTTTAGAGACGATCGAGGGATAGATTTTAGAAAGGGATGTGCATTGCATCGTAATTTACGGGGAAATTTCGCGCTTTTAAAACAAAAACTGCATTGAAGGGGGACAAGTTTCTCTCTCGACACCTTACAGGGTTATGGTTTCGAGAGTGCGACAAACCTGTTCCTTATTAATCTAAATTAGGGTTTTGAAAAGAGAGGGGAGAGTTGCATTACAAACTTCAGTTGCATGATTGAATTACAAGTTAAGTTGTTTGATTAAATTCAAACCAAAATTTGAATTTGAATTTCAAACATTAAATAATCATCACATAATTCAAATTTGAGATAATTTCACAAACAATTATCATTAAGCAATTATACAAGTAATATAAATATTACATAAAGCTCAATAAGGAAAACTTGGGCTTTATTGATCATCAAACACATATTACATTGTCACTTACAATATTCATAAAGAAAATAAATGAATAATACAACACATTACAAGAATTGCTTAAATAGAAAAAGAAAAAGAAAATTACAAGTAAGAACAATATATCCTAAGCTACAAGTTAATCTTGAGCTTGAAGATCTTCATCTTGAGCATCACCTTGTCCCTGCAAACAACACAACAACCAGATCATTAAGCCAAGTGGCAAAGCCACTTGGCAGGTTAGCAAAAAAATAAAATGGAGGGGATATGATCAAGCTGCCGAGCTGATCTCTTCACCAAGCACAAGTCCCAAGCTGGACTTGCACACACACACAACCAGGCAGCACACAAGGCTGTGTGCATGTGTAACACACACACAGTGAGTCACCAAAGGGAAAGGTGGAGCTGTCGACCAGGGAAACAAAGACCAACCATATAAAACCCTCTCCAACAGTAAACCTAGCTCAGTCATCGACCAAGCATCTGCACAGGGTAAGTCACCAGAAATCACAAGCACCAGAACAGGAGAGCAGCACTGCTGTTCTATCTGTCCAAAATTCACCACAGAATCAAACCAAGATCACAAGCACAAGGAGGAGCAGGGCAAGCACCAATACATTGCTGAAGCAATCCTCTACAACAACACCATAATCTAGGAGCTGGAATGAGGTATATATATCATCATGAACAAACCAGAGGGTTTTGTTCATAAATTGCACAGGCATGATCTCAAGCACACCAAAAGGGTAGGAAATCATGTTTGTGTCATCATATGGCTATCTAGTCACTTGGTTCAAGCAAACATAGAGAACAGCCAGTAGAGATCATCCAGGGAACATTGGTTGTGTCCACACAGGGACACAACCAAAGAAATCCAACATGGATTCAAAACCCTGGCTAGCTACCAAGTTCACCTGACAACCTATAACTATCTAAGCCATCAGACATGATAGACTATCATGTGTCTATCCAGGTTTGTCAACATTAAACAGCATCTGGCAACCAAATATGGTCAGGCCAGTAAGCAACAATCCACCACAGCAAGTCACAGAGAAAAGGGGAGCTACCATGACAGCACCAAGTGGCTGTCAAGGCCACCTCAACCCATAACCAACATTTCCAGCCAGCACATCATCACCCAAGGGGGGTTCAGTATGAGCTAGGGTACCCAACAGATGTGGCATCCCTTTAGCTCAATCAATTTAACTGTAAGATGATCACAACTACCAGCAGTTCACATCATTTATCCACCGGGTCAAGCAAAACAAGCACGAGATAAATGAATATACAAGTAACCAAGTCACAAGAACCATGCACATGATCCAGAGGATCACTGCAAGCATCAGTTGATGCTTGAGCAAGCACCAGCACTGATCTGTGCCACACACATACACATGGATAATTCACAGCAATGCACAGGCACAGGTAAGCAAGCCAATTACCAGCTGCTGATGATCACATGATCATCAGAGCTTGCCATAGCATGCTAGGGCATGCTAGAGCATCACTAAGCAACAGAGCATGGACCAGATAATTAATGGGCCACAGATAATCAACAATTGCTTCACGGTTAGCAAATGGATGAGCTGTAATTGCATCCAGAAGCACATCAAATACATGATGTACCACTCGGATCAAACCCGACATGAATAGCACACACATATAATTAAACCATCACCACAACCGCGAGCCACTAAGCAATCCAATGAATTTAATTGTAGCAAGACAGTAGCAATTAAGCAGTCCCTGAGCACTACAAGATGCTCAGGAGCAAGCTTATAGGAACACAATTAAGCATCTGGCAAGCTTAGTAATAATAACAGAGCCATAGAAGGGAATTTAAGCAAGAAATGGATAGCACAGCAGGAAGGCAAGCTCTGGCATGGCCATGGCGACCATGATCAAGGCTAGTGAGGCAAAGCCGCATGAACAGCACAGCAGCACAAGCACCAGCACAGCAGCCAAGCAGCATTCGCACATACAGAGAGCTTGGCACAGCAGAGCTACTGGAGGAAGAAGAAGAGCAGGCCAGTATGAGAGAAAGGAGGGGATCGGAAGTGGCGTACCTGGGGCGAGCAGACAACTGCCGCAGCCATGGCGGCCACGGCGGCGCGTGTCGAAAGCACGACGGCACCTGGCCAGGCCAGGCCAGGCTCCGCCTAGCGCCACAGCGCCCGCACCACGGTGGGAAGGCCCGGCGCCGCCATCACGCCTGAGGCGCCGGTGAGCACCGCACCACCGTGCGGACAAACGCGAGGGGAACGGCAAAGGGGGCGGCAAGAACCAGATCGACGCCGATGATCCGGTGCGCCGTCAAGTGGCGGTGCCGATGCGCCCCATCTCGCCGGCGGCGATGGCGGGAAGCGGCCGGGAAATAACGAGAGGGACGGCGGCGACCACGGCGTCGCCGCAGCTCTAGGGTTAGGGTTAGGACACGGGCGCGAGGTGGTGGGCGAGTGAGCGACCGCTCAGGTCGGTTGGACCCGAGCCGGTTTAGCCCAACCCACTGGGCCACCCTGACAGGTGGGCCCAGGGGCAAAAATGACTTTTCACAATCCAATAAAAACCTGAAACTTGGAAATTCAATAGAAAATTGATAAAATCTCTAAAAAAATAATTAAAAATATGAAAATAGATCAGCATAAAATTATCTATCCTAATAAAATACAAAAGAGAATTTTTGAAGACAATTGAAAATAAGTCTTCATTTGTTGATTTCAATAATCATTTAAATCACACAAATAATTTTCAATAATAAAAATAAGTCCATTAATGCATTTGGACTTTAAAAACACCTTGACAACATTTCAAGGTTGTATTTTGCCCTAAACAGAGTATCCCTAAATTATTCTTAGTATTAACCTCCTACATGAAATAATAACGACATCGGAAGGGGGGAACAAACCCTAAAACTGGAATCATGCATAATTGCTTCTTTAACCATTGCCCTTATCGGACAATGATGCTATTTTTTAGAACCAGAGGACAAGGGTCAGTCCACACCATCCAACTGCAAAACTTTGCAGTATTCAGGCAAGTTCATCACTTGCTCATGTCATTTGAGTATTTTTACCAAATTACTTGCAAAGTACTATGTTTATCACTATTGCATAAAAAGCAAAACCACTACTTTCATAACTATGAATATGACTATGTGGTGGGCGATGGAACCATGGATTGTGTTGATATGGTGGAGGTTCCATTGCAAGGGTTTATATCCATCTAGGATTAAACAACAAATGTCGTCCAGTGATTCTTGTGCCGTAATACCCGTGTTAACCATAAGATCCGGAGTGGGACGGAGTAGTCAAAAGTGTTTCCACCTCTCGATCATCAACGGATGCGCTTTACCGTAGACACTTGTATCTGTCGGTGGCAAGTGGTAGGCTGGGGAAGCCTTAAGTCCCCACGGCACTGTCCGTAGACACTTGTCGCTCGAAGAACAAGCGGTAGGCTGGGGAAGCCTTAAGTCCCCACGGTATTGCGGTCTATGATGGGTTGCAGCTACCGGCGTAGGAGTGTATGGTAGAGCCCAGCACTGTCGTCGTGGTCGGGGTCCACCCTGAAATTACAGTAATAATAGGTCCGGCGTGGACCCAGGGTCGGGGCATGCAACAAAGGGTGGGTGTTCGAGGTAGCGGAGGAACATGATTGGCTAGACCTTATACCGGGCCTCACACCAAAGGAAGTGTGGACGGGAAAGCTGCCCGGTTGGCACCAAGGTTAAGATCTCTTATGGGTAAAGCAACACAACTCTGCAGAGTGTAAAGAACCGTGACTCGTCACTCCTCGTTTCGGGATATGGAACTCGCGAACGCGGCCGGAAAGGAGCTCCATGAAGTTCTAGTAAACCGGTGAAGGCTGACGGACATAGCTCTTTGAAATAAAAGCAATCTCTTCAAGAAATGTTTATCAAAACCTGCATTGGTATTAGACTTTCTGGTCTAATATCGTAGATAGTGCATTAAACACCTCTTATCTCTAATGAACTTGTTGAGTACGCTCGTACTCATCCCAATCTTAAATCCCATGCTTAGATTGTCTGAATCGTCTGGAGGAGGACTACGACAACAATGAAGGAGCCGAGATCATCGGCTATGAGGAACCAGACCTCTCGGGAGGTATCGAGGGCGTAGACTACCTCATCGTCTACGGAACCGGGGAGGCTTCCGGAGGAGATCAAGCCTAAGCATCTCGAGTAGTAGTAGAAGCCGAGCAGCCCGAACTCTTATTATTTAGCTGCTCGAGGAAATAAATGTATAACTTAATGAGACTCTTATATTGTAAGCTAAGTTGGGTTCACCTCGAACCCAGGAGTATTCCTCTTTGAACCCAAGAGGAGCTCCGAGATAACATGTGTATGATATTTGTAATAATAAATGAATGAGTTATGGACCTGCTATGTTCTGTTGTACTACTCTAAGGGATGTAACATTTGCGGATTGGTACTTCGTGAATGTTATATCAACGACTGGCATACTACAACATGCAGTGGTATGCAGGGTCACCACACCTGCCCAAGTGTGGTTTTTGTGAAACACAAGAAGGTTTATGAAATATATTGCTGGATGCAAATGGAGATGAAAAGTTGTTTTTCGAAAAACCTTGGTGACCATAGTACGGAACCGGACCTAGCCAGTACAACCACATTACCCTTTAGTGGGACGGGGCGTAGTGTAGTAGTTTGTCTCGCCTTAGTTTGGGTCCTGCAAATGTAGTGGCAGTCCGACCATGGACGCTTCGACCGGGGTTCTTCCCATGAGAAGGGACGCAACCCATTTGCCTTTTCAGGTACGCGGGGTACAACCTATGAGCTCCCATTGAATAATGCCCCGCAGTTGGTCGCGGCATTCCGGAGGGTCGAGCTGGTCGGGGAATTTGCTACTCCTGGGTAAACGACCCCTCGGACTCTGGTGTTGGGAGGTACAACTCTAGGCGGCATGTCTTAGGCTAAGGCGAGCAGGCGAAAAACTACGATCGGGTACTTGTCGTGGCATATGTTATTATGCAGGGATGATGCCCACACGATGAGTATTCGGATCTTGTGGGGAAAGTGTACAACCTCTGCAGAGTGTAAATCTATTCGAATAGCCGTGTCCGCGGTTATGGACAGGGGAATGGCGGTACGTGGCATTAAAGGGAAGTTTTGTTTTACAAATATGTTTTCCAAAAAGTTTTTGGAAATGTACCTGGGAGGTACGGAGAAATACCAGTGGGACTGGTGGAGATGTACCTGAGAGGTACGGTGGAAAGGTGAAATTGTTTTGGTCATTCCGATGGCCGGAAAAAGAAAATGGGTCTTCCTTACCTATTAGTCGGCACGGTAAAATTGTTTACAAAAAGTTTTTCAACAAAAACTTAGAAATGTCAAACTCTCGAGAGGAACCACCTCTCGCTCCTTGTCGCCCTAGTTTAGTGCATGTTCCTTGCTACTGCCATATTGCATATCCTTTACTTCTCTCTAAGGTGGTTTGCGAGTACATTCAAAACGTACTCATTGGCATTGTTGTCCTGGCTATTTACTTGGCCAGACTTTGAAGAGGAGTACTACGAAGAAGAGGAGTACGACGCCGAAGACGCGAACTAGGTCGCTCTCCCAGTCAGCCGCCCGTAGGGTAAAGGCCTGACGTGGGTTCCACCGCTGTTTGAAGTCAAATAAATTCCGCTGCTGTTTGTTGAACTTCGGCCTTGATGGCCTATGATGTAAGACTTCCGTATTAATGTTATTTCGGTACTGTAGTGGATGATGTAATCTGGTATCAGTTCGGTTATGTATTCACGATGGAATGGTCTTGGGATCGTGAAATTGTATGCATAACAGGAGTTCTGGACTGGTAAGTCCGGGGCTCCACAACTACCCCAACCGACCAGCATAACCCTACAGGTGTTTCCCACCAGCAACTCGCCGCCGACGAGACGGACTCGCAGGTGGAGATCGAGCGGGGCGTTGATGCGGGCGAGAGGAGAGGGGATGGGGGACGAGCACGAGATTTGACCAGTTGACCAAAAAGAAGGAAAAGATATCGTTCGTTTATTTTTTTTTTTGGACGGAGACCCCGATGATGAGTTCAGAACGTCCGATCGGGATCCGACGCGCAAGAAGCGTGAGCACCGCGTAAGACACTAGAGTGCCCAGGCAAGTATTAGATTACACGAAAAAAAACACTTAACACGTTGCAAGAAGCACTGATTCATGTCCGATCAGATTTTAATCAGGAAACTGACGTGTCAGGCCCAGTGTCAGCCTGACGTGGCACCACCTGACGGGCGGGCGTTAATGACAAAGTATCGACTTGTCAATGCCTACAAATTGTAGAATAGGGTTTAGTTGGAAGTAGAAGACAAGTAGATCTCGAGGGTTCAGCCGGAAAACTACTCGACTGCTAGAAAACTAGGATTGTGTTGACAATGAAATCGATCCCCTCTTTCTCCCTCGACTCCCCCTTATATAAGAGGTGGAGCCGAGGGTTTCGTGATGTACAAGTTATAAAGTCCGGGGGACTCTTTGAGTTCGTCCCGTAATAGTTACAAGTCGAGTATTCCTAATACAACTCTACATTTCCAAACTATCTCTTAATTGGGCTTCTGGGCTTCATAAACTTTGGGTCGTCGGCCTTCAAAAAACCCCGGGTACCATCTTCGGCAGACCCATTGGGGATGCCTATGTCAGTAGTCCCCGAGATTTTGCTTGAACCGGAGAATCAGGGAAAATCTCCATCCAAAGTGACGGTGACGTAAAATACGCACGGCTCTGTTGGCGATCTGGGAGCGATCTGGATCTTGCCTCCCATCGTTCCTTGTCGCCGGAAATCCACCATAAATCACCACGCTCCCCCGGTGATGTGTCACCAATCGTTCCCGCGGGTGAGGGCATCTCTCGGAAAAACCACTGTTCTCATTCCTTTCCACGTTAAAGCCTTTCGATGTGTCCTGAGAAAATTACAAAAAACCACCACATTTGAGGCAGATTCTTCAAAAAACCACCACTATACGAAAAAGTTTTAAAAAACCACCACTCGACGGTTAACATGTTGCAAGAAGCACTTATTCACGTCCGGTCAGATTTTAATCAGGAAACTTAAGTGTCGGGCCCAGTGTCAGGCTGACGTGGCACCACCTGACGGGCGGGCGTTAACGTCCCTTAACGGCGCGGCCGGTACCCTGACATCCCCCGTTCCGACAGGGTTGGAGGAAGTTCACCTCACTTCTCCCTCTCCCGCTCACGCACGGAAGCCATGGCGGCGGTGAATTCGTCTGACCCAACCTCACCAGTCGGCGGCGCCGGAGCTGGAAGTGGCGGTGGCGTTGAGGGAGAGGGTGGCGACGGAGAGTTTGCCGATTTGGGGGGGCACTCACGATGGCGGATTCTTCCGGCCTCACCTCACCGGTCGGCGGCGCCGGAGCTGGAAGAGACTGTGGCGTTGATGGTGAGGGTGGTGATGGAGACTTTGTCGATCTAGGGGGGCCTACTCGTGGCGGACATGGATTGCTGGAGGAACTCGAATCCGGCGGCCCTCAAGTTTTATTCGCCGGAGAAGGCAACCGCCGCCGCCGTGGCCAAGGGTTGGAAGGAGCACCATGCTAACAGCACCCACTGGAGATCCGGATTCCTCGGCGGCATCGAGTAAGTGATTTTTCTCACATCTTTGCCACTGTGTTACCGATTTGGTCTAGGTTTTGGAATGAAAATAGAGAATTAAATGTTCTTCATCCCAATATTTGTAGATTGGATGACGGAATATGGGATGTAAGGTTGAATTTAGATGGACAGGACAATTTAGAGCGCTAGCTCTTTATGCCGATCAGACATCACATACATGTATTTGCTAGCTAATTGAGGGAGAGGGGTATGAAATCAATGACTGCATGTATTTTGTGAAAGAAAAGGTCAGGAGGATTGCTGGAATGGAAGTACTGGATGGAATGAGCAAAGTGGAGCAAATGATTAAGCTTTATGAGGAGAAAACATGCATAAATTTAACTGTAATTAAGAGAGGTAGCACACTGCCAGGAAACATCAACAAAGCAGCAGTAGAAGAGCAAATTCCTATATCAGAAATAGGTAACCCTATTTGTTTAGATAGTGGATGATGATGGTGTGGTTATACCCAGCCAGGAGGAGTTTGTTCAGTATATGAAGATTTAGCTATGCTCTACCTGTGCACCCAACAAATCAATAATGAGAACAATAGCAAGCATATTGTTGATGAGCAATAAGAAATCGCAGAAGACAGAGAAGGCTCTGCAGATGATATGGAGGAAGATGGAGGTTTCATGGAAGAGGATGAAGTTGACAGTGAATTTTATGAATACAGTGAGCTGAATGACAGAATTATTGACTTGAAGAAGAGAAACAGAGGTGCTAGCAACCACTTATGTGAGGATGAGGAGGCTGAAGACATATTTTGTGATTCATTATCTTCTGGTGATGACAGTGACTGTGAGGTTCTGAAAGAGACAGTTGCAGTGATGAAAAAGAATTTGCTAGTGGGGAAAGGGCCTACCACCAGATCACATTATAGCCAGTAGAGCACAACACCGGTAGATTATGTGACATCTGATGATGAAGAGCAGGATGGTGATTCAGATACTGATGATGATGATGGTTTTGAGACAATGTCATGGGCTCTCCCAAAGGGAAGAAAGGGCATGGCCAAGAATATGGACCCTAGGATCTGGTATGATGAGAGTAAATTGCAACCTGAACAAGGCTTTGATGATGGTTCATAACAACGCCAGAAAATAATCTTGATACGTTGGAACTCCATATGTGTAGAGTGTTATGTCAGCAGAATATTTTCCCCACAAGGATGACTCGAGGGTTTAAATCAAACTCTCGGGGAACTGAGCAATGGGTATTCTCTTCTCTCTTCTTCTAGCAATCCTGCAAGTAAAATTAAAGCCTTGTGTCCCCAACTCTACCGTGTGATTGTCAAGCACAAGGTTTCGCATAAGCAAATAAAACATAAGTAAAAATAAAGCGAGTAAAACTAAATAAAATAAAGTAACTAAGTAAAATATTGTAAAGGGTTTGATTGTTTTTGGTGTTTTGGATGCAAAAAAGATAAGGAAATATTTTTGTATTTTTGGATTAAAATAGTGCAGCAAATAAAAAATAAGATAAAAGCAATATAAAGGTGTTTCTTATTCTAAAAAGTGGACCGGGGTTCATGGGTTCACTTGACTATTCTCTCTTTTAAGTTGTAGTGGACATATAGTAATTCAACAATGAGATATGAGGATGCAAAACAATAACATGGGTAAGATAAGCATCCATATGGGCATCACGTCCTAACATAGAGATGATGCAACACATCTCTATTATAGTTCACAAGAAAGGGAAACTCCATGCAATCTTGTATTAAGAATTAACAGAGTATAGCCATAAGTGCTTTCACATGGTGTTTGAATATCAAATATGCTACCTTCACCAAACAAGATCATCACTTTTGTCACGCTGACGAACATAGCACATGCAATCACTTTATCCCTAGTGAGGTAGCAAAAGAAAAGGCAAAGTCATAATAGATCATGAATTTGTTGTCACTACTGAATATAAAACCATGCTACTTCATCTAATACACACATCACCCCACACACGCTCTTACATAGATGTTGAATCTGAACAAATACTTAAGAACAGGGAAATAATATGCATCTATCAATACATCTTACACATAATACAATCAGATATCATAGCACAATATCATAGAATAAGGATCCGCCACATAGGTATTACAAATATGGTCATAATCATGTAGAGCATCTCATATGACACTAAGAACTATGAAGAACATGAGAGAAATAGATCAAGCTACTGCCATAAACCCGTAGTCCAGAGGTGGACTACTCTACCTGGATCATGGTGATGATGATGATGATGAAGAAGTTGGAGAAGGCGGAGATCCCTCCGGTGGTGATCCCGGCGGAGTTTCCCCCTCCAATCTTCTCTATTGCAGCCTCCGTTTTCGTGTTTCTGTCTTTCTACAACACTCTCCTCCTGAGAAATCTTCGGGGCCATATATATAGTGATTTTTAGGTCAAAATACGTTTGTGGGCGAAAGAATCAACTGATTTGGGCGATCGACAACTGAAAGAGCCTAGGTGGCGCGCCCTGACATGTAGGGTGTGCCACCTGATCTCTTTTGGGCCTCAGGCCCATCCAGGTGTGTGTAATATCCCAAATTTTCAAACAAAGAAGAAATTAAATTTCCATTTTTCCAAATTTTGGAACCAACAAAAACTTTTATTAAATTAAGTTTGAGGCATAGTGATCATGCTTATATGTTGTGTTATTGCCATTGATTGATCGTTGAAGTATTTTGAAATAACCTAAAACCCTAAACTCTAACTTTCTCAAAACCAAATAAGATCAAATATGAAGAAACTAAAAGAAAATAAAAAGACATATGTGTGCATGTGGCCCTAATATGAAAATCTTGACTAATACCCTTTTTACCATTCTAAATGATGGTGAACCATTGTTAAACCCCACTAAACCCTAAACCTCACCCCTCTTCTCACCATCCATTATAATCAAAATAAAAAGAAAGTAAATTAAAAAGAAAAGGCCTATGTGCATATGGCTATTTTGGTAAAACTTTTACCTAGGCTTTTCTACCTTGTTTAGATGTTTTGAAAACATCAACAAACCTAACCTAGTAATTTCCAACCAAATCAAGTGAGAAACAAAAATCAACTAAACATATGCATATAGGCATATGTGGCACATAGCCATATTACCAAATTTTGACCTATGCCATCCTACCTTACCCTAATGGTTTGAAACCTTTACCAAACTCAATCTAATACTAAATAAACCCTAGAACATGCCTAAGTAAAGCAAAGAAAAGGAAAATAAGAAATTGAGAAAAATGCAAATCACACTCACATATGGTTTATGCCATTTTTGCAAATCCTTAACCTAGACCATTTTGGCTTGCACCATTGGGTGTAAATGGTTACTAAACACTTATTAGAACTTTTGGAATCAAAGAAACTCAAATTAAATCAAATTTGAAATCAAAACAAGCTCACATGCACTAATGGTCATTTTGGCAAAAGTTAGCCTGATGCCCTCTTTGAGCCCCTGTTCTGGAAAATTTCTAAACTAAACCCTGCCAATTCTTTGCACCTCATCCAAGAAAAGATCAAGGTGAACAACTTTGCCCAAAACAACCCGTGCAAATTCTTGCTCAATTTCAAATGGTGATCAAGCAAAGTGAGGACTTTGAAATAGATTCAACATTATGTGCATTTTGAAATTTTGCAAACCACTTCAAATTTGACCACCACCACCACCACTCTACTCCAAAACATATTCAATTCAAACCAACCAAAATTCATGCAAAAATTTCAAAGTAGATTTCTTGCGGCCATTTGGCCGAGCACCTTGTGTGCCTTGAGCTGCCAACTCCATACCTTCTAAAAACCAGTGGACAAAGGCCTAAACCATCGACCCTAGGTCATCAGCAGTACCCTCCTTCTCTCCTTGCATCATTCCAGTACTGGAGAATCACTTATTTGTGCAAAATAATTAAGAACTTGGCCATGCCGTGGCATGGCATGTCACTCATCATGCCATTTCCCTCTCCACTCCCATCCAGCATGCATCCCCGTGTCCTGGAGACTCTCATTGCTTTGCCGAGCACGCCTGTACCCTCCCTGGCCGAAGAAGAGCACGACATCACCTGGAACGTGACGCGCCCAGTGACATCCCGATGCGCTAGAGCGCGCTAGGACATGCCACTGGACACGACGGTGCACGTCGTCGCCCCATCGCGTCTGACCCTCCCTCCACCTCTCCTCTTGCACGAGCACTCACCACGGTACCCTCTACCTCCCAGACAACACCATGGGACCGCGGGAACCCCGTACGCGACGAGCTCGTCGACGACATCCGCCGGTACAGCGCTAGTACATGACGTCGCCAGCCTGCTCCCGTCCCTCCCCTGCTGCGCCACGACGCGTGTTAGCACCGCCTTGACGTCGCCTACAGGACGCCACCATCTCCCTGGCCCCGCATGACCTCCCTCGCCGTCGTCACCGTCGACCTGCCCCGCACCCTCGGCCACCACTCGCCACTATAAAAGCAGGTCGCCCTGGAGGAATTCCTCACACCATCGCCCTCCCCTCTTCTCAGTAGCTCGCCTCGACTCCTCCCCGCCCCACATTGCCCCCTCAGCCGCCGGAATTTCACCGGAGCATCCGCGGCAGTAGCAAGACGCCGTCATCGATTTCGTCCATCCCCGGAGCTCCCACGGCCACCGTTGAGCTCGCCGTCGTCGACAACGACCAGCAGCATCGACGCAGTTGATTGCCGGAGCCCAGGATCGCCGCCAACCCCCTCCCCTCCCCGCGCCAGAGCCTCCCTCTCGCTGTCGACGACGAAGGCCCTCGGCCGTTTGATCGTGATCTAATCGTGCGGCCCCCTTCGCTCATACCGCTTCCGTGAGTAAGTGGCACTGACAGCCTCGCCCCACCTTGTCAGGCGGCCCACTCACGCGAGACGTGCAGCTGGGCCAGCCCATTTAATTTTCCCCCTCTGCGGCCCAAACTCTTTCCCGCCTAGCCCACCAGTTTGAATTCCGTTTAATTAATGTTTTTCAAATTCAATACTGGTGTTTGATTCAAAATTACATCGAACCAATTCTACTGAACCAAATTTGATGAATTTTATATTTGTAGAAAGCTCATGAAAGGCTCCATCCAACCCCACTGGATTCAAATCAAGATCTATTGTAGAATTTGAATAGTGAAAATAACAAGTCAGAGAGTTTTCAGAATTAAAATAAATTTATAAAATCAACCATGAGGAGTTTTGAGGTGATTCAAATTCTCATAATTCACATTTCAAGTACTCTAACTGTTTATGCAAAAATATGATAGGGGTACTGTATATGATCATGGGCTAGAATCAAAAATTGGCTATGTAGTCAATACTAGCCCCTTTAAACTATTTCAAAATTTAAGATTTCAAATCTATGAGGTGTATCACCTCATTTAAATCATCTTCTCAAGTGTTATGAAGTAATGTGATGACCCTTGTTGCATGGTCTCATATTTTCTCACTTGAGGATATTAAATCAAATAGGATTCAAATTGCATGAGGTATAGAACCTCATTTAAATCATGTTTCTCAAATGATAAGTGTGAATTGTTGACCTTGGTCAACATGTGACCATACATTGTTATTTGAGGAGATTAAATCTTGACAAGATTCAATGAGAGGAAACTAGTTCTCCAAACTAAAAAGAAACCCTAATCAATATTTCAATAAGAGGAAAATTATTTTCCTAACACTAAATAAGAAAACCTTAGATTAATGTTGAGTAATGTTAGGTGATGATGCTAGATCATCTTGAGTGTGCCATTAAGGCTATTTAGGTTCCTTGAGTATTGATTTGGTGTTTGTATCCTCGTATTCTTTTATATACGCTAGTACCAGAGACTATCAAGAGGAGGAGGATTTCTACCAAGAAGAAGAAGAGAACTTTGATCACTACCCCAACCAAGGCAAGCTAGACTAATGAAATTTATATTATTGCAAGCTAACATTCTTGCAAAGTGCAAAGCTCAACAAGAGCAAGGCATCACCCCATTTTACTATATGCTTAATGGTCCTATCCCAAGTTTTTTACTTTACAAGCCTTATTGAATTTGATTTATCAAAGTTACTTTTGATTCATGATTTGCTTGGTTAGTATTGGATTAGTACAAGAGCATCAAAGTTAGCCTAGAAGCAATGCAAACTACTTAGCACCCCTCATACTTAGTTGCTAGTGCTAAATTAAAAATGACTACTCTAGATGGGAACATGTGATTTGAAATGACTTTGAAAACCTTGGAATGATGAGTTATTCCATTGAAAGATTTTGAAGGTGAATGTGACTTGAATTGAATTGGTGAACTTCATAAAACTGATGATCGAGTTGGATGCGATACCATTCCAATTTTTGAGTACCCCCACAATACCTGATTATGGGTAGGGCTTAACTGGAAGTTTATGTATCTTAGTATGGGTTCCCTCTGAACAAGCGTCATAGAGGTTATGCCGAGGCTGCCTCCGTTGAAAGTGAAATGACGTGAAATGAGGTGAATGTACGACCCAAGCCCTGTGCAGTTCCCGGGTTGACGGTTTGTCTTCACCGGGAGGCCAAGCTCATGGGGAGAGGTGCCTATACTAGGGTGTGTAAGTGAAAGGTTAACGGTTGATGATCCGCGTACTGAGTTACGATTATTCAAGGTTATCCTTGACGATGAAATCAAATGTTGTGGCACAAGTGTGCAACCTCTGCAGAGTGTAAACCTATTCGAATAGCCGCGTCCGTGGTCATGGACAGTTGGAAAGGCCATAATGTTCCGTCATCAGAAATTTATATCAAATATGACTTGTGAATTGAATTTGAAAGGTGATTTTGAATTGAATCACAACAGAGTTGTGGGAATGACACTAATGTTCCCACTTGAGTTAAGTTAGGTGATAGGTCTCCGACGTATCGATAATTTCTTGTGTTCCATGCCACATTATTGATGATATCTACATGTTTTATGCATACTTTATGTCATATTTATGCATTTTCTGGAACTAACCTATTAACGAGATGCCGAAGAGCCACTTGCTTTTTTCTGCTGTTTTTGGTTTCAGAAATCCTAGTAAGGAAATATTCTCGGAATTGGACGAAATCAACGCCCAGGGGCCTATTTTCACACGAAGCTTCCAGAAGACCGAAGAGTCAACGAAGTGGGGCCACGAGGTGGCCAGATGATAGGGCGGCGCGGCCCAGCCCTTGGCCGCGCCGACCTGTCATGTGGGGCCCTCGTGACGCCCCTGACCTGCCCTTCCGCCTACAAATATCCTTCGTCGCGAAACCCCCAGTACCGAGAGCCACGATACGGAAAACCTTCCAGAGACGCCGCCGCCAATCCCATCTCGGGGGATTCAGGAGATCGCCTCCGGCACCCTGCCGGAGAGGGGATTCATCTCCCGGAGGACTCTACACCGCCATGGTCGCCTCCGGAGTGATGAGTGAGTAGTCTACCCCTGGACTATGGGTCCATAGCAGTAGCTAGATGGTTGTCTTCTCCTTATGTGCTTCATTGTCGGATCTTGTGAGCTGCCGAACATGATCAAGATCATCTATCTGTAATGCTATATGTTGTGTTTGTTGGGATCCAATGAATAGAGAATACTATGTTATGTTGATTATCAATTTATATCTATGTGTTGTTTATGATCTTGCATGCTCTCCGTTATTAGTAGAGGCTCGGCCAAGTTGATGCTAGTAACTCCAAGAGGGAGTATTTACGCTCGATAGTGGGTTCATGTCTCCGTGAATCTGGGGAGTGAGAGAAACCTCTAAGATTATGGATGTGCTGTTGCCACTAGGGATAAAACATTGATGCTATGTCCGAGGATGTAGTTATTGATTACATTACGCACCATACTTAATGCAATTGTCTGTTGTTAGCAACTTAATACTGGAAGGGGTTCGGATGATAACCTGAAGGTGGACTTTTTAGGCATAGATGCATGCTGGATAGCGGTCTATGTACTTTGTCGTAATGCCCAATTAAATCTCACAATACTCATCATATCATGTATGTGCATGGTCATGCCCTCTCTATTTGTCAATTGCCCAACTGTAATTTGTTCACCCAACATGCTATTTATCTTATGGGAGAGACACCTCTAGTGAACTGTGGACCCCGGTCCATTCTTTTATACTGAAATACAATCTACTGCAATTGTTCTACTGTTCTTTGCAAACAATAATCATCCACACTATACATCTAATCCTTTGTTACAGCAAGCCGGTGAGATTGACAACCTCACTGTTTCGTTGGGGCAAAGTACTTGGTTTGTGTTGTGCAGGTTCCACGTTGGCGCCGGAATCCCTGGTGTTGCACCGCACTACATATCGCCGCCATCAACCTTCAACGTGCTTCTTGGCTCCTACTGGTTCGATTAAACCTTGGTTTCATACTGAGGGAAAACAACACTAGAAAATAACTATGCTTGGCTTGTTCCTGAAAATTTGTTTGATGAGAGTAGCAAGCCCAAGATTAATGAAAAGGGAGCCACTGAAACTTATGTATCCAATATACTATGCATGGTTGAGAAAACTCCAAACCCCGCTGAAGATGCATCATCTCTTGATAACACTTGATACACACTTTTTGCGCCTAGCTGAAAGGCGTTAAAGAAAAGCGCTTATGGGAGACAACCCATGTTTTTACTACAGTACCTTTGTTTTTATTTTGAGTCTTGGAAGTAGTTTACTACTGTAGCAACCTCTCCTTATCTTAGTTTAGTGTTTTGTTGTGCCAAGTAAAGTCGTTGATAGTAAGGTTCATACTAGATTTGGATTACTGCGCAGAAACAGATTTCTTTGCTGTCACGAATCTGGGCAAAATTCTCTGTAGGTAACTCAGAAAATTATGCCAATTTACGTGAGTGATCCTCAGATATGTACGCAACTTTCATTCAATTTGAGCATTTTCATTTGAGCAAGTCTGGTGCCTCAATAAAATTTGTCTTTACGAACTGTTCTGTTTTGACAGATTCTGCCTTTTATTTCGCATTGCCTGTTTTGCCATGCTCGATGGATATTTTGATTCCATTGACTTTCAGTAGCTTTGTGCAATGTCCAGAAGTGTTAAGAATGATTATGTCACCTCTGAACATGTATATTTTGATTGTGCACTAACTCTCTAATGAGTTGTTTTGAGTTTGGTGTGGAGGAAGTTTTCAAGGATCAAGAGAGGGAGATGATACAACATGATCAAGGAGAGTGAAAGCTCTAAGCTTGGGGATGCCCCGGTGGTTCACCCCTGCATATATCAAGAATACTCAAGCGTCTAATCTTGGGGATGCCCAAGGCATCCCCTTCTTCATCGACAACATTATCAGGTTCCTCCCCTGAAACTATATTTTTTTTCCATCACATCTTATGTGCTTTGCTTGGAGCGTCAGTTTGTTTTTGTTTTTTTTTGTTTTGTTTGAATAAAATGGATCCTAGCATTCATTGTGTGGGAGAGAGACACGCTCCGCTGTTGCATATGGACAAATATGTCCTTAGGTTTTACTCATAATATTCTTGGCGAAGTTTCTTCTTCGTTAAATTGTTATATGGTTGGAATTGGAAAATGATACATGTAGTAATTAGCTATAATGTCTTGGATAATGTGATACTTGGCAATTGTTTTGCTCATGTTTAAGCTCTTGCATCATATACTTTGCACCTATTAATGAAGAAATACATAGAGCATGCTAAAATTTGGTTTGCATATTTGGTCTCTCTAAAGTCTAGATAATTTCTAGTATTGAGTTTGAACAACAAGGAAGACGGTGTAGAGTCTTATAATGTTTACAATATGTCTTTTATGTGAGTTTTGCTGCACCGTTTCATCCTTGTGTTTGTTTCAAATAACCTTGCTAGCCTAAACCTTGTATCGAGAGGGAATACTTCTCATGCATCCAAAATACTTGAGCCAACCACTATGCCATTTGTGTCCACCATACCTACCTACTACATGGTATTTCCCCGCCATTCCAAAGTAAATTTCTTGAGTGCTACCTTTAAAATTTCTATTCCTCTACCTTTACAATATATAGCTCATGGGACAAATAGCCTAAAACTATTGTGGTATTGAATATGTACTTATGCACTTTATCTCTTATTAAGTTGTTTGTTGTGCGATAACCATGTTCCTGGGGACGCCATCAACTACTCTTTGTTGAATATCATGTGAGTTGCTATGCATGTCCGTCTTGTCTGAAGTAAGGGCGATTTACCACTCAATTAATGGTTAGAGCATGCATATTGTTAGAGAAGAACATTGGGCCGCTAACTAAAGCCGTGATCCATGGTGGAAGTTTCAGTTTTGGACATATATCCTCAATCTCATATGAGAAAATTAATTGTTGCTACATGCTTATGCATTAAAGAGGAGTCCATTATCTGTTGTCTATGTTGTCCCGGTATGGATGTCTAATTTGAGAATAATCAATAGCGAGAAATCCAATGCGAGCTTTCTCCTTAGACCTTTGTACAGGCGGCATAGAGGTACCCCTTTGTGACACTTGGTTAAAACATGTGCATTGCGATAATCCCGGTAATCCAAGCTAATTAGGACAAGGTGCGGGCACTATTAGTATACTGTGCATGAGGCTTGCAACTTATAAGATATAATTTACATAACACATATGCTTTATTACTACCGTTGACAAAATTGTTTCTTGTTTTCAAAATCAAAGCTCTAGCACAAATATAGCAATCGATGCTTTCCTCTTTGAAGGACCTTTCTTTTACTTTTATTGTTGAGTCAGTTCACCTATCTCTCTCCACCTCAAGAAGTAAACACTTGTGTGAACTGTGCATTGATTCCTACATACTTGCATATTGCACTTGTTATATTACTTTACATTTACAATATCCATGAGATATACATGTTATAAGTTGAAAGCAACCGCTGAAACTTTATCTTCCTTTGTGTTGCTTCAACACCTCTACTTTGAATTATTGCTTTATGAGTTAAGTCTTATGCAAGACTTATTGATGCTTGTCTTGAAGTACTATTCATGAAAAGTCTTTGCTATATGATTCAGTTGTTTACTCATGTCATTTACATTGTTTTGATCGCTGCATTCATTACATATGCTTACAATAGTATGATCAAGGTTATGATGGCATGTCACTCCAGAAATTATCTTTGTTATCGTTTACCTGCTCGGGACGAGCATAAACTAAGCTTGGGGATGCTGATACGTCTCCGACGTATCGATAATTTCTTGTGTTCCATGCCACATTATTGATGATATCTACATGTTTTATGCATACTTTATGTCATATTTATGCATTTTCTGGAACTAACCTATTAACGAGATGCCGAAGAGCCAGTTGCTGGTTTCTGCTGTTTTTGGTTTCAGAAATCCTAGTAAGGAAATATTCTCGGAATTGGACGAAATCAACGCCCAGGGGCCTATTTTCACACGAAGCTTCCAGAAGACCGAAGAGTCAACGAAGTGGGGCCACGAGGTGGCCAGATGATAGGGCGGCGCGGCCCAGCCCTTAGCCGCGCCGACCTGTCATGTGGGGCCCTCGTGACGCCCCCTGACCTGCCCTTCCGCCTACAAATAGCCTTCGTCGCGAAACCCCCAGTACCGAGAGCCACGATACGAAAAACCTTCCAGAGACGCCGCCGCCGCCAATCCCATCTCGGGGGATTCAGGAGATCGCCTCCGGCACCCTGCCGGAGAGGGGATTCATCTCCCGGAGGAATCTACACCGCCATGGTCGCCTCCGGAGTGATGAGTGAGTAGTCTACCCCTGGACTATGGGTCCATAGCAGTAGCTAGATGGTTGTCTTCTCCTTATGTGCTTCATTGTCGGATCTTGTGAGCTGCCGAACATGATCAAGATCATCTATCTGTAGTGCTATATATTGTGTTTGTTGGGATCCGATGAATAGAGAATACTATGTTATGTTGATTATCAATTTATATCTATGTGTTGTTTATGATCTTGCATGCTCTCCGTTATTAGTAGAGGCTCTGGCCAAGTTGATACTAGTAACTCCAAGAGGGAGTATTTATGCTCGATAGTGGGTTCATGTCTCCGTGAATGCGGGGAGTGAGAGAAACCTCTAAGATTATGGATGTGCTTGTTGCCACTAGGGATAAAACATTGATGCTATATCCGAGGATGTAGTTATTGATTACATTACGCACCATACTTAATGCAATTGTCAGTTGTTTGCAACTTAATACTGGAAGGGGTTCGGATGATAACCTGAAGGTGGACATTTTAGGCATAGATGCATGCTGGATAGCGGTCTATGTACTTTGTCGTAATGCCCAATTAAATCTCACAATACTCATCATATCATGTATGTGCATGGTCATGCCCTCTCTATTTGTCAATTGCCCAACTGTAATTTGTTCACCCAACATGCTATTTATCTTATGGGAGAGACACCTCTAGTGAACTGTGGACCCCGGTCCATTCTTTTATACTGAAATACAATCTACTGCAATTGTTCTATTGTTCTCTGCAAACAATCATCATCCACACTATACATCTAATCCTTTGTTACAGCAAGCCGGTGAGATTGACAACCTCACTGTTTCGTTGGGGCAAAGTACTTGGTTTGTGTTGTGCAGGTTCCACGTTGGCGCCTGATACGTCTCCGACGTATCGATAATTTCTTATGTTCCATGCCACATTATTGATGATATCTACATGTTTTATGCATACTTTATGTCATATTTATGCATTTTCTGGAACTAACCTATTAACAAGATGCCGAGGAGCCAGTTGTTGTTTTCTGCTGTTTTTGGTTTCAGAAATCCTAGTAAGGAAATATTCTCGGAATTGGACGAAATCAACGCCCAGGGGCCTATTTTCACACGAAGCTTCCAGAAGACCGGAGAGTCAACGAAGTGGGGCCACGAGGTGGCCAGGAGGTAGGGCGGCGCGGCCCCACCCTTGGCCGCGCCGACCTGTCTCCTGGGCCCCTCGTGTGGCCCCCTGACCTGCCCTTCCGCCTACAAATAGCCTTCGTCACGAAACCCCCAGGACCGAGAGCCACGATACGTAAAACCTTCCAGAGACGCCGCCGCCGCCAATCCCATCTCGGGGGATTCAGGAGATCGCCTCCGGCACCCTGCCGGATAGGGGATTCATCTCCCGGAGGACTCTACACCGCCATGGTCGCCTCCGGAGTGATGAGTGAGTAGTCTACCCCTGGACTATGGGTCCATAGCAGTATCTAGATGGTTGTCTTCTCCTCATTGTGCTTAATTGTCGGGTCTTGTGAGCTGCCGAACATGATCAAGATCATCTATCTGTAATGCTATATGTTGTGTTTGTTGGGATCCGATGAATAGAGAATACCATGTTATGTTGATTATCAATTTATATCTATGTGTTGTTTATGATCTTGCATGCTCTCCGTTACTAGTAGATGCTTTGGCCAAGTTGATGCTTGTAACTCCAAGAGGGAGTATTTATGCTCGATAGTGGGTTCATGTCTCCGTGAATGCGGGGAGTGACAAGAACCCCTAAGGTTATGGATGTGCTGTTGCCACTAGGGATAAAACATTGATGCTATGTCCGAGGATGTAGTTATTGATTACATTACGCGCAATACTTAATGCAATTGTCTGTTGTTAGCAACTTAATACTGGAAGGGGTTCGGATGATAACTTGAAGGTGGACTTTTTAGGCATAGATGCATGCTGGATAGCGGTCTATGTACTTTGTCGTAATGCCCAATTAAATCTCACTATACTCATCATAATATGTATGTGCATGGTCATGCCCTCTCTATTTGTCAATTGCCCAACTGTAATTTGTTCACCCAACATGCTATTTATTCTATGGGAGAGACACCTCTAGTGAACTGTGGACCCTGGTCCAATTCTCTATACTACTGCAATACTTGTTCTACTGTTCTCTACAAACAATCATCATCCACACTATACATCTAATCCTTTGTTACAGCAAGCCGGTGAGATTGACAACCTCACTGTTTCGTTGGGGCAAAGTACTTTGTTTGTGTTGTGCGGGTTCCACGTTGGCGCCGGAATCCCTGGTGTTGCGCCGCACTACATCTCGCCGCCATCAACCTTCAACGTGCTTCTTGGCTCCTACTGGTTCGATAAACCTTGGTTTCATACTGAGGGAAAACTTGCCGCTGTATGCATCACACCTTCCTCTTGGGGTTCCCAACGGACGCGTGTTGTACGCGTGTCAAGCTCTTTTTCTGGCGCCGTTGTCGGGGAGATCAAGACACGCTGCAAGGGGAGTCTCCACATCGCAATCTCTTTACTTTGTTTTTGTCTTGCTTTACCTTATTTACTACTTTGTTTGCTGCACTAAATCAAAATACAAAAAAATTAGTTGCTAGTTTTACTTTATTTACTGTCTTGCACTCTATATCAAAAACACAAAAAAAATTAGTTACTTGTATTTACTTTATCTAGTTTGCTTTATTTACTATTGCTAAAATGAGTAATCCTGAAGTTGAAGTTCGTTCGTTTAAGCAACAAGGGGGAGAATGTTTAAGAGATGCTTGGTATAGAATTAGTGACGCCCATAATAGGTGCATTAAGAAACACTCCACCACTATCTTACTCAGGAATTTTTATGTTGGTATCTCTAGCTGGAATAGGTATGTTCTTGATTGTCTCGCGGGAGGTAACTTCCTAAGTACTCCTGCTTTAGAAGCTAGTTGCATTATTGAGAGTCTATTTGGAATACCACCTGTTAATGAAGTTAAAATTGAAACCTCTCTTGAAGATGTCATGAAAAAGTTGGAAACCATAGAGAAAAAATTTCCAAGTGTTGAAACTAAATTGGAAATGTTACTTGATAAAACTGATGAACTTGACAAATCCTTAGGAGGAATTGATGAAAGAATTAGTGTCCTAGGAACTTGTGTTGTCCATGATAATCAAATCAATAGGATTGGCGAACTTGAAAAAGCTATGGGAACCTTGGGTTCAACTTTTTCTTCTCTTAAATATAATGAGAAAGCTTATGTGGGTAAGGAGCAAAAGTTTATGTATGTCTCTAAAGTGCCTAAACCAAAAAAATATTATTATAGGCCTAAAATTGACAAAGCCCTTAGTACCACTACAGATGGGGGAGCTTATGGTATCGATGCTTCATCTTTTGATAACACTTGATACACACTTTCTGCGCCTAGCTGAAAGGCGTTAAAAAAAGCGCTTATGGGAGACAACCCATGTTTTTTACTACAGTACCTTTGTTTTTATTTTGAGTCTTGGAAGTTGTTTACTACTGTAGCAACCTCTCCTTATCTTAGTTTAGTGTTTTGTTGTGCCAAGTAAAGTCGTTGATAGTAAGGTTCATTCTAGATTTGGATTACTGCGCAGAAACAGATTTCTTTGCTGTCACGAATCTGGGCCTAATTCTCTGTAGGTAACTCAGAAAATTAAGACAATTTACGTGTGTGATCCTCAGATATGTACGCAACTTTCATTCAATTTGAGCATTTTCATTTGAGCAAGTCTGGTGCCTCAATAAAATTCGTCTTTACGAACCGTTCTGTTTTGACAGATTCTGCCTTTTATTTCGCATTGCTTATTTTGCTATGTTCGATGGATATTTTGATTCCATTGACTTTCAGTAGCTTTGTGCAATGTCCAGAAGTGTTAAGAATGATTATGTCACCTCTGAACATGTATATTTTGATTGTGCACTAACTCTCTAATGAGTTGTTTTGAGTTTGGTGTGGAGGAAGTTTTCAAGGATCAAGAGAGGGAGATGATACAACATGATCAAGGAGAGTGAAAGCTCTAAGCTTGGGGATGCCCCGGTGGTTCACCCCTGCATATATCAAGAAGACTCAAGCGTCTAAGCTTGGGGATGCCCAAGGCATCCCCTTCTTCATCGACAACATTATCGAGGTTCCTACCCTGAAACTATATTTTTATTCCATCACATCTTATGTGCTTTGCTTGGAGCGTTGGTTTGTTTTTGTTTTTTGTTTTGTTTGAATAAAATGGATCCTAGCATTCATTGTGTGGGAGAGAGACACGCTCCGCTGTTGCATATGGACAAATATGTCCTTAGGCTTTACTCATAGTATTCATGGCGAAGTTTCTTCTTCGTTAAATTGTTATATGGTTGGAATTGGAAAATACTACATGTAGTAATTGCTATAATGTCTTGGATAATGTGATACTTGGCAATTGTTGTGCTCATGTTTAAGCTCTTGCATCATATACTTTGCACCTATTAATGAAGAAATACATAGAGCATGCTAAAATTTGGTTTGCATATTTGGTCTCTCTAAGGTCTAGATAATTTCTACTATTGAGTTTAAACAACAAGGAAGACGGTGTAGAGTCTTATAATGTTTACAATATGTCTTTTATGTGAGTTTTGCTGCACCGTTTCATCCTTGTGTTTGTTTCAAATAGCCTTGCTAGCCTAAACCTTGTATCGAGAGGGAATACTTCTCATGCATCCAAAATACTTGAGCCAACCACTATGCCATTTGTGTCCACCATACCTACCTACTACATGGTATTTCTACGCCATTCCAAAGTAAATTGCTTGAGTGCTACCTTTAAATTTCTATCCTCTACTTTTACAATATATAGCTCATGGGACAAATAGCCTAAAAACTATTGTGGTATTGAATATGTACTTATGCACTTTATCTCTTATTAAGTTGCTTGTTGTGCGATAACCATGTTCCTGGGGACGCCATCAACTACTCTTTGTTGAATATCATGTGAGTTGCTATGCATGTTCGTCTTGTCTGAAGTAAGGGAGATTTACCACCTCTAATGGTTAGAGCATGCATGTTGTTAGAGAAGAACATTGGGCCGCTAACTAAAGCCATGAATCATGGTGGAAGTTTCAGTTTTGGACATATATCCTCAATCTCATATGAGAAAGTTAATTGTTGCTATATGCTTATGCATAAAAGAGGAGTCCATTATCTGTTGTCTATGTTGTCCCGGTATGGATGTCTAAGTTGAGAATAATCAATAGCGAGAAATCCAATGCGAGCTTTCTCCTTAGACCTTTGTACATGCGGCATAGAGGTACCCCTTTGTGACACTTGGTTAAAACATGTGCATTGCGATAATCCCGGTAATCCAAGCTAATTAGGACAAGGTGCGGGCACTATTAGTATACTATGCATGAGGCTTGCAACTTGTAAGATATAATTTACATAACACATATGCTTTATTACTACCGTTGACAAAATTGTTTCTTGTTTTCAAAACCAAAGCTCTAGCACAAATATAGCAATCGATGCTTTCCTCTTTGAAGGACCATTCTTTTACTTTTATTGTTGAGTCAGTTCACCTATCTCTCTCCACCTCAAGAAGCAAACACTTGTGTGAACTGTGCATTGATTCCTACATACTTGCATATTGCACTTGTTATATTACTTTACCTTGACAATATCCATGAGATATACATGTTACAAGTTGAAAGCAACCGCTGAAACTTAATCTTCCTTTGTGTTGCTTCAATGCCTTTACTTTGAATTATTGCTTTATGAGTTAACTTTTATGCAAGACTTATTGATGCTTGTCTTGAAGTACTATTCATGAAAAGTCTTTGCTATATGATTCATTTGTTTACTCATGTCATTTACATTGTTTTGATCGCTGCATTCATTACATATGCTTACAATAGTATGATCAAGGTTATGATGGCATGTCACTTCAGAAATTATCTTTGTTATCGTTTACCTGCTCGGGACGAGTAGAAACTAAGCTTGGGGATGCTGATACGTCTCCGACGTATCGATAATTTCTTATGTTCCATGCCACATTATTGATGATATCTACATGTTTTATGCATACTTTATGTCATATTTATGCATTTTCTAGAACTAACCTATTAACAAGATGCCGAGGAGCCAGTTGCTGTTTTCTGCTGTTTTTGGTTTCAGAAATCCTAGTAAGGAAATATTCTCGGAATTGGACGAAATCAACGCCCAGGGGCCTATTTTCACACGAAGCTTCCAGAAGACCGGAGAGTCAACGAAGTGGGGCCACGAGGTGGCCAGGAGGTAGGGCGGCGCGGCCCCACCCTTGGCTGCGCCGACCTGTCTCCTGGGCCCCTCGTGTGGCCCCTTGACCTGCCCTTCCGCCTACAAATAGCCTTTGTCACGAAACCCCCAGTACCGAGAGCCACGATACGGAAAACCTTCCAGAGACGCCGCCGCCGCCAATCCCATCTCGGGGGATTCAGGAGATCGCCTCCGGCACCCTGCCGGAGAGGGGATTCATCTCCCGGAGGACTCTACACCGCCATGGTCGCCTCCGGAGTGATGAGTGAGTAGTCTACCCCTGGACTATGGGTCCATAGCAGTAGCTAGATGGTTGTCTTCTCCTCATTGTGCTTAATTGTCGGGTCTTGTGAGCTGCCGAACATGATCAAGATCATCTATCTGTAATGCTATATGTTGTGTTTGTTGGGATCCGATGAATAGAGAATACCATGTTACGTTGATTATCAATTTATATATATGTGTTGTTTATGATCTTGCATGCTCTCCGTTACTAGTAGATGCTCTGGCCAAGTTGATGCTTGTAACTCCAAGAGGGAGTATTTATGCTCGATAGTGGGTTCATGTCTCCGTGAATGCGGGGAGTGACAAGAACCCCTAAGGTTATGGATGTGTTGTTGCCACTAGGGATAAAACATTGATGCTATGTCCGAGGATGTAGTTATTGATTACATTACGCGCAATACTTAATGCAATTGTCCGTTGTTAGCAACTTAATACTGGAAGGGGTTCGGATGATAACCTGAAGGTGGACTTTTTAGGCATAGATGCATGCTGGATAGCGGTCTATGTACTTTGTCGTAATGCCCAATTAAATCTCACTATACTCATCATATTATGTATGTGCATGGTCATGCCCTCTCTATTTGTCAATTGCCCAACTGTAATTTGTTCACCCAACATGCTATTTATTCTATGGGAGAGACACCTCTAGTGAACTGTGGACCCCGGTCCAATTCTCTATACTGAAATACAATCTACTGCAATACTTGTTCTACTGTTCTCTGCAAACAATCATCATCCACACTATACATCTAATCCTTTGTTACAGCAAGCCGGTGAGATTGACAACCTCACTGTTTCGTTGGGGCAAAGTACTTGGTTTGTGTTGTGCAGGTTCCACGTTGGCGTCGGAATCCCTGGTGTTGCGCCGCACTACATCTCGCCGCCATCAACCTTCAACGTGCTTCTTGGCTCCTACTGGTTCGATAAACCATGGTTTCATACTGAGGGAAAACTTGCCGCTGTACGCATCACACCTTCCTCTTGGGGTTCCCAACGGACGCGTGCTGTACGCGTGTCAGTGCCGGAATCCCTGGTGTTGCACCGCACTACATCTCGCCGCCATCAACCTTCAACGTGCTTCTTGGCTCCTACTGGTTCGATTAAACCTTGGTTTCATACTGAGGGAAAACTTGCCGTTGTACGCATCACACTTTCCTCTTGGGGTTCCCAACGGTCGCGTGCTGTACGCGTATCATTAGGCCAATGAAGATATTTTGTTTATTAAAGTTCTTATGGAATAAAACTGGCTTTATGCAAATGAAACTAGAGCTTAGCACCCCCTTACCATAGTGATAGTACTTACATTAGTATTAGTTTGCGAGTACTTTCAAGTACTCATGGCTTTGTCCCTGGCTATTCAAATGGCCAGACTATGACGAGGAGTATCAGAACCAGGAAGAAGGAAAGAAGGACGTCTACGACAACTAGGACCACTCCTGACGTCAACAGTTGCATGTGGAACAGATGGACCACAACCGCTACTTCGCTTCCGCTATGTGTTTTGTAATTGATCAATAGATCAACTATTATTGTAATGAGACTGGATCATGTGATCCTTTTATTTGTAAGACTATTATGATGTTGTAATGAATGATGTTCTGTGATATCAATCTATTATGTCTCGCAAAAACAATATTCCTGGGATTGCGATGAATGGCATAATAGGCATCTGGACTTAAAAATCCGGGTGTTGAAAGTGTGCTTCTAGATCCCAGGGTGTTTCTCCCGTTGAAAAAATAACGCTCCAAAAATCGCAGGTCAATTTGACTCTGTATAGGTCTCTGAAAGTGGAAAATACACGAAACAGGGAATTCCTGTTCTGCATAGTTATAAAGCAAATAAAGGGGACCTTATCCTGGGTTTTCTGCAACTTCTTCAGCTCACCAACCTCCTTTTGCAGCTCATGAATTTTATCAGCAGCTCCTGAAGTTATCCTCTTATAATTCTGCTTCAGCACACTTTTCTCAGTCTCATCTGCAAATTTCTTCACATCAACTAGCAGGCTTGCATATTTCTTCTCTATCTTGTTTTTTTCTCTCCAGAAAGCTCCTCAACAAACCTGGCATGCTCTAACTTGTCATCAATTCTACCTGAATTGCTAGAGTAATACATTCCCCATAGTTTCTTTAGAGCATTTTGTAGTGGCTCAGGCCACTCACTATCTGATACGGGATGAGCCCGTGTGGGTTGCCCGATCTCACGAATTGACCCGGGTAAGTGTGATTGCGGAGGGGGATTCGCGGGGAAGTGGATGAACGCGAAGAACACGATACAAACACACGCACACAACACAAATCAGTTATCCTTGTTGGCCCTGATGTCTACGCACGCTTCTATTCCTGTAGACAGTGTTGGGCCTCCAAGAGCAGAGGTTTGTAGAACAGCAGCAAGTTTCCCTTAAGTGAATCACCCAAGGTTTATCGAACTCAGGGAGGTAGAGGTCAAAGATATCCCTCTCAAGCAACCCTGCAATTAAGATACAAGAAGTCTCTTGTGTCCCCAACACACCTAATACACTTGTCAGATGTATAGGTGCACTAGTTCGGCGAAGAGATAATGAAATACAAGTAATATGGATGATTGTAAGTAGTAATTGCAATCTGAAATAAAAATGGAAGCAAGCAAACATGTAGCAGAACTTGTTGGAAACGGTGTTTCAATGCTTAGAAACAAGGCCTAGGGATCATATTTTCACTAGTGGACACTCTCAACAATGATCACATAACTGAATAAATAAATGCTACTCTTAAACACTCTCTTGTTGGATAACAAACACCATTCATTGTGTAGGGCTACAAAAGCACACCTCAAGCCGGAGTAAATAAGCTCCACAACGTCCGGAGTTCATATTAAAGTAACCTCTTGATACGCGTACAGCACGCGTCCGTTGGGAACCCTAAGAGGAAGGTGTGATGCGTACAGCGGCAAGTTTTCCCTCAGTAAGAAACCAAGGCTTATCGAACCAGTAGGAGCCAAGAAGCATGTTGAAGGTTGATGGCGGCGGAGTGTAGTGCGGCGCAACACCAGGGATTCCGGCGCCAACGTGGAACCTGCACAACACAACCAAATTACTTTGCCCCAACGTGACAGTGAGGTTGTCAATCTCACCGGCTTGCTGTAACAAAGGATTAGATGTATAGTGTGGATGATGATTGTTTGCAGAAAACAGTAGAACAAGTATTGCAGTAGATTGTATTCGATTGAAAGAATGGACCGGGGTCCACAGTTCACTAGTGGTGTCTCTTCGATAAGAATAAGCATGTTGGGTGAACAAATTATAGTTGGGAAATTGACAAATAAAGAGAGCATGACCATGCACATACATGATATGATGAGTATTGTGAGATTTAATTGGGCATTACGAAAAAAGTACATAGACCGCTGTCCAGCATGCATCTATGTCTAAAAAGTCCACCTTCAGGTTATCATCCGAACCCCTTCCATTATTAAGTTGCAAACAACAGACAATTGCATTAAGTATGGTGCGTAATGTAATAAACAACTACATCCTTAGACATAGCATCGATGTTTTATCCCTAGTGGCAACAACACATCCACAACCTTAGAACTTTACGTCACTCGTCCCGGATTTAATGGAGGCATGAACCCACTATCGAGCATAAATACTCCCTCTTGGAGTTACAAGCAAAAACTTGGCCGAGCCTCTACTAGTAACGGAGAGCATGCAAGATCATAAACAACACATAGATAATAGATTGATAATCAACATAGCATGGTATTCTCTATTCATCGGATCCCAACAAACACAACATGTAGCATTACAGATAGATGATCTTGATCATGTTAGGCAGCTCACAAGATCCAACAATGATAGCACAATTAGGAGAAGACGACCATCTAGCTACTGCTATGGACCCATAGTCCGGGGGTGAACTACTCACACATCACTCCGGAGGCAACCATGGCGGTGAAGAGTCCTCCGGGAGATGATTCCCCTCTCCGGCAGGGTGCCGGAGGCGATCTCCTGAATCCCCCGAGATGGGATTGGCGGCGGCGTCTCTGGAAGGTTTTCCGTATCGTGGCTCTCGGTACTGGGGGTTTCGCGACGAATGCTTTAAGTAGGCGGAAGGGCAGGTCAAGAGGCGTCACGGGGCCCCACACAGCAGGGCCGCGCGGGCCCCCTGTAGGCCGCGCCGCCCTACTGTGGCGGCGCCCCGTGGCCCCACTTTGTGACTCCTTCGGTCTTCTGGAAGCTTCGTGTGAAAATAGGCCCCTGGGCGTTGATTTCGTCCAACTCCGAGAATATTTCCTTACTAGGGTTTCTGAAACCAAAAACAGCAGAAAACATCAACTCGCTCTTCGGCATCTTGTTAATAGGTTAGTGCCGGAAAATGCATAAATATGACATAAAGTATGCATAAAACATGTAGGTATCATCAATAAAGTGGCATGGAACATAAGAAATTATCGATACGTTGGAGACGTATCAGCATCCCCAAGCTTAGTTCCTGCTCGTCCCAAGTAGGTAAACGATAACAAAGATAATTTCTGGAGTGACATGCCATCATAATCTCGATCATACTATTGTAAGCTCATGTAATGAATGCAGCGATCAAAGCAATGTAAATGACATGAGTAAACAAATGAATCATATAGCAAAGACTTTTCATGAATAGTACTTTCAAGACAAGCATCAATAAGTCTTGCATAAGAGTTAACTCATAAAGCAATAATTCAAAGTAAAGGCATTGAAGCAACACAAAGGAAGATTAAGTTTCAGCGGTTGCTTTCAACTTGTAACATGTATATCTCATAGATATTGTCAACATAAAGTAATATAACAAGTGCAATATGCAAGTATGTAGGAATCAATGCACAGTTCACACAAGTGTTTACTTCTTGAGATAGAGAGAAATAGGTGAACTGACTCAACATAAAAGTAGAAGAAAGGCCCTTCGCAGAGGAAAGCATTGATTGCTATATTTGTGCTAGAGCTTTGGTTTTTGAAAACAAGAAACAATTTTGTCAACGGTAGTAATAAAGCATATGCATCATGTAAATTATATCCTACAAGTTGCAAGCCTCATGCATAGTATACTAATAGTGCCCGCACCTTGTCCTAATTAGCTCGGATTACCGGATTATCACCGCAATACATATGTTTTAACCAAGTGTCACAAAGGGGTACCTCTATGCCGCTTGTACAAAGGTCTAAGGAGAAAGCTCGCATTGGATTTCTCGCTTTTGATTATTCTCAACTTAGACATCCATATCGGGACAACATAGACAACGAGATAATGGACTCCTCTTTAATGCTTAAGCATTCAACAACAATTAATTTTCTCATATGAGATTGAGGATATTTGTCCAAAACTGAAACTTCCACCATGGATCATGGCTTTAGTTAGCGGCCCAATGATCTTCTCTAACAGTATGCATGCTCAAACCATTCAACTCATGGTAAATCGCCCTTACTTCAGACAAGACAAACATGCATAGCAACTCACATGATATTCAACAAAGAGTAGTTGATGGCGTCCCCAGGAATATGGTTATCGCTCAACAAGCAACTTAATAAGAGATAAAATGCATAAGTACATATTCAATACCACAATAGTTTTTAGGCTATTTGTCCCATGAGCTATATATTGCAAAGGTAAAGGATAGAAATCTAAAGGTAGCATTCAAGCAATGTACTTTGGAATGGCGGAGAAATACCATGTAGTAGGTAGGTATGGTGGACACAAATGGCATAGTGGTTGGCTCAAGGATTTTGGATGCATGAGAAGTATTCCCTCTCGATACAAGGTTTAGGCTAGCAAGGTTATTTGAAACAAACACAAGTATGAAGCGGTACAGCAAAACTCACATAAAAGACATATTGTAAGCATTATAAGACTCTATACCATCTTCCTTGTTGTTCGACCCATACTAGAAATTATCTAGACCTTAGAGAGACAAATTATGCAAACCAAATTTTAGCAAGCTCTATGTATTTCTTCATTAATAGGTGCAAAGTATATGATGCAAGAGCTTAAACATGAGCACAAAAATTGCCAAGTATCAAATTATTCAAGACATTCTACCAATTACTACATGTAGCATTTCCCGTTTCCAACCATATAACAAATTAACGAAGAAGATTCAACCTTCGCCATGAATATTATGAGTAAAGCCTAAGGACATATTTGTCCATATGCAACAGCGGAGCGTGTCTCTCTCCCACACAATGAATGCTAGGATCCATTTTATTCAAACAAAACAAAAACAAAAACAAACAGACGCTCCAAGCAAAGTACATAAGATGTGATGGAATAAAAATATAGTTTCACTAGAGGAACCTGATAATGTTGTCGATGAAGAAGGGGATGCCTTGGGCATCCCCAAGCTTAGACGCTTGAGTCTTCTTGAAATATGCAGGGGTGAACCGCCGGGGCATCCCCAAGCTTAGAGCTTTCACTCTCCTTGATCATATTGTATCATCTCCCTCTCTTGATCCTTGAAAACTTCCTCCACACCAAACTCAAAACAACTCATTAGAGGGTTAGTGCACGATCAAAACTCACATGTTCAGAGGTGACATAATCATTCTTAACACTTCTGGACATTGCACAAAGCTACTGAAAGTTAATGGAATAAAGAAATCCATCAAGCATAGAAAAATAGGCAATGTGAAATAAAAGGCAGAATCTGTCAAAACAAAACAGTCCGTAAAGATGAATTTTTTAGGTGCACCAGACGTGCTCAAATGAAAATTCTCAAATTGAATGAAAGTTGCGTACATATCTGAGGATCACTCACGTAAATTGGCATAATTTTCTGAGTTACCTACAGAGAATTAGGCCCAGATTCGTGACAGCAAGAAATCTGTTTCACGCGAGTAATCCAAATCTAGTATGAACCTTACTATCAAAGACTTTACTTGGCACAACAATGCAACAAAATTAAGATAAGGAGAGGTTGCTACAGTAGTAACAACTTCCAAGACTCAAATATAAAATAAAAGTGCAGTAGTAAAATCATGGGTTGTCTCCCATAAGGGCTTTTTTTTAACGCCTTTCAGCTAGGCGCAGAAAGTGTGTATCAAGTATTATCAAGAGATGATGCATCTACATCGGGGTTTGGAGTTTTCTCAACCATGCATTGTATTTTGGACACATAAGTTTCAGAGGCTCCCTTTTCATTAGTCTTGGGCTTGCTACTCTCATCAAACAAATTTTCAGGAACAAGCCAAGCATAATTATCATCTAGAGCTTCATGCATTGCTAGGAGCTTACAAGGTATTGGTGCTTTAATTTCCCCACCATCATTAACATTATTAGTGTACTTAATTATATCCATATCCATCTTTTCAAGTATTCTTTTAAAATCGGTGAACATACCAAGCCTCTTATGCTTAATAAAAACTTTTCTAGCTTCTTTGGCTATATCCTCAAATTCTCTAACAAGGACTTTTAAAACAAAATCTCTCTTTTCTCCCCTCTCCATATCAGAAAGTGTAAGAAACATGTGTTGTATCATGGGGTTGAGACTAATAAATCTAGCTTCCATCATGCGCACCAAACAAACAGAGGCATCTTCATAAGTAGGGACAGCTTTTGCCAGGGGTATATCTTTGAGATCTTCGTGCATACTAACATGGGTGAAAAATTCTTCTATATTATCTCTTCCAATTATAGACCCTTGTCCCACATGTATATCTTTTAAACTAAAATTAGGAGGAAACATGATTAAATAAGTAAAGTAAATGCAAGTAACTAATTTTTTTGTGTTTTTAATATAGCAAACAAGATAGCAAATAAAGTAAAACTAGCAACTAATTTTTTTGTGTTTTGATTTAGTGCAGCAAACAAAGTACTAAATAAAATAAAGCAAGACAAAAAACAAAGTAAAGAGATTGGAGGTGGAGACTCCCCTTGCAGCGTGTCTTGATCTCCCCGGCAACGGCGCCAGAAAAAGAGCTTGATACGCGTACAGCACGCGTCCGTTGGGAACCCCAAGAGGAAGGTGTGATGCGTACAGCGGCAAGTTTTCCCTCAGTAAGAAATCAAGGTTTATCAAACCAGTAGGAGCCAAGAAGCACGTTGAAGCTTGATGGCGGCGGAGTGTAGTGCGGCGCAACACCAGGGATTCCGGCGCCAACGTGGAACCTGCACAACACAAACAAATTACTTTGCCCCAACGTGACAGTGAGGTTGTCAATCTCACCGGCTTGCTGTAACAAAGGATTAGATGTATAGTGTGGATGATGATTGTTTGCAGAAAATAGTAGAACAAGTATTGCAGTAGATTGTATTCGATTAAAAGAATGGACCGGGGTCCACAGTTCACTAGTGGTGTCTCTCCGATAAGAATAAGCATGTTGGGTGAACAAATTACAGTTGGGCAATTGACAAATAAAGAGAGCATGACCATGCACATACATGATATGATGAGTATTGTGAGATTTAATTGGGCATTACGACAAAGTACATAGACCGCTATCCAGCATGCATCTATGCCTAAAAAGTCCACCTTCAGGTTATCATCCGAACCCCTTCCATTATTAAGTTGCAAACAATAGACAATTGCATTAAGTATGGTGCGTAATGTAATCAACAACTACATCCTTAGACATAGCATCGATGTTTTATCCCTAGTGGCAAAAACACATCCACAACCTTAGAACTTTCTATCACTCGTCCCAGATTTAATGGAGGCATGAACCCACTATCGAGCATAAATACTCCCTCTTGGAGTTACAAGCAAAAACTTGGCCGAGCCTCTACTAGTAACGGAGAGCATGCAAGATCATAAACAACACATAGATAATAGATTGATAATCAACATAGCATAGTATTCTCTATTCATCGGATCCCAACAAACAGAACATGTAGCATTACAGATAGATGATCTTGATCATGTTAGGCAGCTCACAAGATCCAACAATGATAGCACAATTAGGAGAAGACGACCATCTAGCTACTGCTATGGACCCATAGTCCAGGGGTGAACTACTAACACATCACTCCGGAGGCGACCATGGCGGTGAAGAGTCCTCCGGGAGATGATTCCCCTCTCCGGCAGGGTGCCGGAGGCGATCTCCTGAATCCCCCGAGATGGGATTGGCGGAGGCGGCGGCGGCGTCTCTGGAAGGTTTTCCGTATCGTGGCTCTCGGTACTGGGGGTTTCGCGATGAAGGCTTTAAGTAGGCGGAAGGGCAGGTCAAGAGGCGTCACAGGGGCCCACACAGCAGGGCCGCGCGGGCCCCCTGTAGGCCGCGCCGCCCTACTGTGGCGGCGCCCCGTGGCCCCACTTCATGACTCCTTCGGTATTCTGGAAGCTTCGTGTGAAATTAGGCCCCTGGGCGTTGATTTCGTCCAATTCCGAGAATATTTCCTTACTAGGATTTCTGAAACCAAAAACAGCAGAAAACAACAACTGGCTCTTCGGCATCTTGTTAATAGGTTAGTGCCGGAAAATGCATAAATATGACATAAAGTATGCATAAAACATGTAGGTATCATCAATAAAGTGGCATGGAACATAAGAAATTATCGATACGTTGGAGACGTATCACCTCTAGAGTGCATAATAGACCGTTGCAATTTAGACCGAGTACTAACATAGCATACACACTGTCACCAATAGCTATGAAAGGGGGAATAGATCACATCAATACTATCATAGTAATGGTTAACTTCATAATATACAAGAGATTACAATCATAACCTACGCCAAGTACTACATGATGCACACACTGTCAACTTTACATCATGGAGAAGGAATAGACTACTTTAATAACATCACTAGAGTAGCACATAGATTAATAGTGATACAAAGCTCATGATCACATAAAGATCACACCATGGGAGAGAGAGATGAACCACATAGCTACCGGTAGAGCCCTCAGCCTCGGGGGAGAACTACTCCCTCCTCATCATGGGAGTCAGCAGTGGCGATGAAGATGGCGGTGGTGTCGATGGAGATGGATTCTGGGGGCACTTCCCCGTCACGGCGGTGTGCCGGAACAGAGACTTCTGTCCCCCGAACTTGGCTTCGCGATGGCGGCGGCTACGTAACTTTTCGTGGAGGAAGACCGATTGATTTAGGGTTTTCGGAGACGGAAGAATATATAGGCGAAGGGGCGATGTCGGTGGAGTCCCGAGGGGCCCACCCCATAGCTGGGTGCGCCCCCCTTCTTGGCCGCACCGCCAGGTGGGGTGGCCACCTCGTGACTCCTCTTCGTCTCCTCTTCGGTGTTCTGGAAGCCTCCGTGGAAAATAAGACCGTGGGCTTTTGTTTTGTCCAATTCCGAGAATATTTCCTGTGTAGGATTTCTGAAACCAAAAACAGCAGAAAATAAGACCGTGGGCTCTTGTTAATAGGTTAGTACCGGAAAATGCATCAAAATGATATAAAGTGTATATAAAACATGTGAGTATTGTCATAAAACTAGCATGGAACATAAGAAATTATAGATACGTTTGAGACGTATCAAGCATCCCCAAGCTTAGTTCCTACTCGCCCTCGAGTAGGTAAACGATAACAAGGATAATTTCTGAAGTGACATGCTACTATCATAATCTTGATCAATACTATTGTAAAGCATATGAGATGAATGAAGTGATTCAAAGCAATGGTAAAGAAAATGACTAAACAGCTGAATCATATAGCAAAGACTTTTCATGAATAGTACTTTCAAAACAAGCATCAATAAGACCTGCATAAGAGTTAACTCATAAAGCAATAGATTCTTAATAGAAGGTTTTGAAGCAACACAAAGGAAGATATAAGTTTCAGCAGTGCTTTCAAATTCAACATGTATATCTCATGGATAATTGTCAACACAAAGTAATATGATGAGTGCAAATAAGCAAGTATGTAAGAATCAATGCACATAGTTGACACAAGTGTTTGCTTCTAAGATAGAAAGAAGTAGGTAAACTGACTCAACATAAAGTAAAAGAAAGGCCCTTCGCAGAGGGAAGCAGGGATTACTCATGTGCTAGAGCTTTTATTTTGAAAACATGGAAACAATTTTGTCAACGGTAGTAATAATTCATATGTGTTATGCATAAAACATCCTATAAGTTGCAAGCCTCATGCATCGAATACTAATAGTGCCCGCTCCTTGTCCTAATTAGCTCGGATTTCCATGGATTATCATTGCATTACATATGTTTCAACCAAGTGTCACAAAGGGGTACCTCTATGTCACCTGTACAAAGGTCCAAGGAGATAGATCGCATTTGATTTCTCGTTTTTGATAGATCTCAACTTGAGGACATCCATACCGGGACAACATAGAAAACAGATAATGAACTCCTCTTTAATGCTTAAGCATTCAACAACAGATAATATTCTCATAAGAGATTGAGGATTAATGTCCAAGCTGAAACTTCCACCATGATACATGGCTTTGGTTGGCGGTGACATAGGCATCCCCAATGGGCCTGCCGAAGATAGTACCCGGGGTTTACCGAAGGCCCACTACATGAAGAATAAGAAGACTCGGAAGCCCAAAAATACTATTAAGGAAAGCTAGAGTTGTAATAGGAAGTGTTGTATGTAATCTTGCGGGATGAGTTAGAAACCTTCCCGGACTCTGTAATTTGTACAATACGAATCCCTCGGCTCTGCCTCATATATAAGGGGGGGTTGAGGGACGAGAGAGATCATCGAATCATTGTTGAGCAAACCCTAGTTTTATTTCGTCGAGTATTATTCGGCTGAAACCTTCGAGATCTACTTGCCCTCTACATCGAACAAAACCCTAGTCTACTACTTGTAGGCATTGACAAGTTAATCCCTTGTCAATTGGCGCCGTCTGTGGGATTTAGAGGCGACAAGGAGCTGATCTCGATGGCACGTTCAGGATCGTCGACTTCATCGGCAGCAAGCAACATCTTGGACAAACGTAAACAGATCGAAACTGGTCTCGCTGATTTTGTACCTCACCCTCCCTCCCGTTTGGATGCATATACATATCCGGAGGAGCCCATGGAGATGACGTTCGGGAGATTCCACTTTCGCGTCGGGAAGGAAGGAAGTTATCGTCTCGAAATTCCAACCTTCCCGAAGTTTTCTGTGGAACATACTGAATCTTCGAGCTCGGCATCATCGGTCGAGTCAGGCGACGAAGAAACATCTTCGCCACGCTTCGTCAGCACCAAGGCAAGCGCAAAACTTGCCAAGATCTTCAGCGACATGTCTTTCGAGTCGTCTGCGGACTCCTATATAAGCAGCGATTCTGAAAGCGTCGACAGCTTCGACTTCATCGACAAATCTGTCACCGTTGGAAAGGTCTTCACCAATCTCTATGATGGTGTCACCGAATCCAGCAAGGCGCAGAATTCTAAATATCATCAAATCTACGTCATCGGAGAAGCAAGTCGAGAGCAGGATCAAACATCGGAGGCTTTCGACGATTTGGGAAATCCATACGTCGATCCCTCTGATTTAAGGCGAGGATTAGGCAACAAATACGTCGGGCCTACACCACGTCTGAGAGTTCAGTTGTCACAAGCAGCATGGGACAGAGCCGCAAGAGCTATGGATGGTTCAGAACCAATGGCGACAACCTCCACGGTCGAGGAATTGCAGGCATACCAATATAGACTTGCTCGAGCTGGAAGGGAATTAGAAAAACAAACAGAGGTTCTGAATAAAAGAAGGGAGGCAGCTTCCGCGTCAAGCAGGCGAAGGGCAGACCTCAGTCGACACTCGGGAACTTCGGGAGATAGTCACAGAGAAGCTCGGAACAGGGCAAGGTCAAGGCTGCAAAACATACCTGAAGCAGAAAGAGAGAATCTAGTTCAAAACCTCGACATGTCCTTTATGTCGATAGACACGAGAGGAAACATTATTCCCAAAACACCGGAAGCAGGGTATATGGCGACACAAGCCTTTATCCTCGCATCCAGGCCACCTCCTGGAGATCCAAGGGAAGCACTATATAACATGGCCATGGCAGGTGTTGGAGCCATGGGAACAGCGTTCGCATCAACGCCTCCAGAAGGATCAGCAAGGCAAAATAGTCCACGGCCCGCGGTTGTAGCAGCAGCTCCCGAAAGAACAGGTGAAGCAAGGGACGCAGAAACTCAGGCAAGGGTAGACAGGGCACGACAACATAGAAGGGAACATCGCCACTCTCCAGATATAGCGGAAGAGGACATGTGTGGGCTACCATGCTTTACTAGAAGGGTCCGAAAAACTCGGGTGCCTTCAGGGTTTAAGCTACCCGATAATTTCAAAAAATTCGACGGATTGCAGGATCCTGAGGATTGGCTGGTAGATTACCTCGAGACAGTGAAACTAATTGGCGGCACAAGGGCAACGGCAATGCAGAGCATTCAGGTGCACTTGAGTGGAGCCGCAAGATCTTGGATAAAGAAGCTTCCAGTAGGTTCCATCGACAGCTGGACTGATTTCGAGGAGATATTCATCAAGAATTTTCGGTCCACCTGCAAAAAGCCTGCGACACTCGAGGAGTTGAGATCATGCCGACAGAAACATGATGAATCAATGAGGAAGTACATCCAAAGGTGGAACATCATCAAAAACTCGGCAGAAAACATATCTGACGAGAGAGCCATAGACGCGTTCATCGCAGGAGTCCGGCGAGGAGATTTCGTGGAGGATCTGGGGAGAACCAACCCAAAAACAGTATCAGCGTTGATGGAGATAGCAAACAAGTGGGCAGATGGCGAAGATGCTGTGCACAATAAGCGACACTGGTCACCAGAGGAGGACCGCAGGATTCCTGAGTGTAACAATATGCATACTCAAACCATAAAATTTAACCAATGTTACCCAATGCACAATAATACCCAATGTTCTTCTCTAATAATATGCATACTCAAACCATTCAACTCATGGCAAATTGATACGTCCAATTTGCATCACTATTTTGTATCATAATTTGCTGTTATTCATTGATATATTTCATATTTGGACATAATACTTATGTTATTTCATCTATTTTGCATGTTTCATCATTATTGGAGGATCAAGCGCCGGAGCCAGGATTCTGCTGGAAAAAGCACCGTCAGAACGCAATATTTCGGAAGATCAACTGTGGAAGGAAATTATACCAAAAATCCTATTTTTCCAGATGACGAAGGAAGCCAGAAGGGGGAGCCAGCTGGACCCAAGGTGGGCCCAGACCACAGGCCGGCGCGGCCCATGGCCTGGCCGCGCCACCTGGTGGTGAGGGGCCCCACAGCCCCTTTCGCCTCCTTTTCTTCGCGAAATCCTTCGTCCCGAAGACCTAAGCCACAGAGGGTACCTCGCGAAGAGTTACGGCCGCCTCGCGGGGCGGAGAACACCGAGAGAAAAGAGCTCTCCGGCGGCTGAGATCCGCCGGGGAAATTCCCTCCCGGAGGGGGAAATCGACGCCATCGCCATCGTCATCGAGCTGGACATCATCTCCATCACCATCATCATCATCTCCACCATCATCACCGCCGTCTCCACCGCTGCACATCGTCACCGCCGTAGCAATTTGGGTTTGATCTTGATTGTTTGATAGGGGAAACTCTCCCGGTATTGATCTCTACTTGTTATTGATGCTATTGAGTGAAACCATTGAACCAAGGTTTATGTTCAGATTGTTATTCATCATCATATCACCTCTGATCATGTTCCATATGATGTCTCGTGAGTAGTTCGTTTAGTTCTTGAGGACATGGGTGAAGTCTAAATGCTAGTAGTGAACTATGGTTGAATAATATTCAATGTTATGATATTTAAGTTGTGGTGTTATTCTTCTAGTGGTGTCATGTGAACGTCGACTACATGACACTTCACCTTTATGGGCCTAGGGGAATGCATATTGTACTCGTTTGCTAATTGCGGGGTTGCCGGAGTGACAGAAACCTAAACCCCGTTGGTATATCGATGCGGGAGGGATAGCGGGATCTCGCAGTTTAAGGTTGTGGTTAGATTTATCTTAATTACTTTCTTGTAGTTGCGGATGCTTGCAAGGGGTATAATCACAAGTATGTATTAGTCCTAGGAAGGGCGGTACATTAGCATAGGTTCACCCACACAACACTTATCATAACAATGAAGATTAATTAGCCGTATGTAGCGAAAGCACTAGACTAAAATCCCGTGTGTCCTCGAGAACGTTTGGTCATTATAAGTAAACCACCCGGCTTGTCCTTTGTGCTAAAAAGGATTGGGCCACTCGCTGCAATTGTTACTCTCGCAATTTACTTACTCGTACTTTATTCATCTGTTACATCAAAACCCCCTGAATACTTGTCTGTGAGCATTTACAGTGAATCCTTCATCGAAACTGCTTGTCAACACCTTTTGCTCCTCGTTGGGATCGACATTCTTACTTATTAAAAATACTACGATACACCCCCTATACTTGTGGGTCATCAAGACTATTTTCTGGCGCCGTTGCCGGGGAGTGAAGCGCTATTGGTAAGTGGAATTGGTAAGGGAAATATCTACTGTTTGTGCTGATTTTATTTCTGCCTGCTGCCATAATTCATTATGGAGAGATCTCCTTTAGAATGCTTATTTGGGAAATCCGCTACTACTGCAAAGGTAGTGGATGATGCGCCAGGTGAGGAAGAAATACCATACAAAATACCTATGAAAATTATTGAACGTGTAGTGAATAACCGTTATACAGGGGATGGAACTGTCCACCCTGGAGATCATTTATTGTTCTTGCATGAATTATGCGGTTTATTCAATTGTGCAGGTATTGCTATGGATGAAGTGAGGAAGAAACTATTCTCTATATCGCTGTCTGGTAAAGCGGCGCATTGGTATAAATTGTTGGATAATGGGGATTCTCTTGAATGGAATGATATTGTGCCCCGGTTTTATTCTAAGTTCTATCCTCCAAGTGAAATTCACAAGGATCGGAATCGCATATATAATTTTTTGCCTCATGATGGAGAGAGTATTGCCCAATCTTGGGGGAGATTGAAGTCATTAATGCTCAAATGCCCCATTCATGAGCTTCCTGGTAACGTTATTATTGATAATTTCTATGCAAAACTTTCTTTTGAAGACAAGAGCTTGCTGGATACTTCTTGTTCTGGATCATTCACGCGTAATAAGGAAGAGTTTAAAAGGGACCTTCTTAATCGGATCCAAGAAAATACTGAAGGATGGGAGATCGACAAAGATAGAGAATCAGGTATAAATTATGATTACAAATGCATTGAAGCTTTTATGGATACTGATAAATTTCGTAATATGAGTGCTACTTATGGTCTTGATTCTCAAGTTGCTGCAAATCTTTATAAAGCTTTTGCCTCTCATTATGAATTGCCTAAGAAGAATTTTGATAAGTATCATGAACCGTATAAAGATAAAATTGATCCATCTATTAATAAATGCGTTGTAGTTGAAACTGTTGATCATGTTATTCCTGAAGCTTATATTGAAAAAACTCCTTTCCCTGCTAAAATGAAGGAGTACTCTGTTATAAATAGTGCGGTTCATAAAAGTGAAAAGAAACCTATAGAACCTGAAGAACAAATAAAAGTTGAACCTCCTGTTGCAATAGTTAAAGATCTTGTGACTGAAAATGTGGAGGATGGTCATATTATTTTCTGTGAAGATGCTTCTAATATTGTTTCACATCCTAATAAACCCAAACAAGTTAGTGTTCCTATGCTATCTGTTAGAATTGGTGATCATTGTTATTTATGGTTTATGTGATATTGGTGCAAGTATTAGTGCTATTCCTTATGAGCTTTACACGGAGATTATGCACGAAATTGATTCTTGTGAACTTGAAGATATTGATGAGGTTATTCAGCTGGCTAATAGAGAAACTATTTCTCCAATTGGTATTGTTCGAGATGTGGAAGTTCTATGTGGTAAGATTAAATATCCTGCTGACTTTTTGGTACTTGGTTCTACTGCTAGTGATTATTGTCCTATTATTTTTGGTAGACCTTTTCTAAATACTTGTGGAGCTATTATAGATTGCAAGAAAGAGAAAATTTTGACTAAATTTGCTGGTGAATCATATGAGTTTAACTTCTCTAAATTTTGACTAAATTTTGACTAAATTTGCTGGAGTAAACATTCGGGCGGGCCTCCTCGCCGTTGACGGCGAGCGCGTCGTCACCGCCCTCGTCGACCGCGTCCTTGGCATGGACTACCTCAACGACAACACCGGCTACTTCGCCAGCGGCGGAAAGTACCCCAAGAAGAAGCACACCGTCGAGCTCGGGAGCTTCCGCGTCTACTACGGCACCGTTCCTGAGCGCCAGCGCCTCTCGCCGGTGCTGGTGGCCCCGGACCCTCCAAGATCTGCGCTCTCTAACGGCCACGCCGCCGGCAGCATCGAGGTGCTGGTCATCGGCACGGGCGACGCCGGCAAAGGAGCTGCGGCTGATGCGGCTGCAGCAACAAAGTCTACACGCACGGCCAAGCCGCCAACCGAGCGCGACCAGGTGGATGCCGGTACCTCCACAGCGCCACCAAAAACTCCGCTCCAAGCGGCGATGAGCGTCCTCGCCACGCCCATCGCGCAGAACATCGACCCGGCAGCGGCTCAGGCGGAGCTGGAGGCGCAGCGCCAGAGGCTACTCGAGAACGGCAAGGACATCATCCGGGCGCAGCACGAGCTGAACCTAACCCTATGTGAGTACAATGCTGCCCATGGCTTTGCTTCCGTTAGCGCTCATCCGGCTAGGCAGCCGGAAAACCGGCTTAAAGGTCGCAATCTAGAGCAGGATCTGCGCAAAGAGGTTCTTACCAGCAAGAGTGCCTCAGTGTCTGTTAGCATCGTAGAAAGGCCGAAGTACAGTAGCCCGGATAAAACCTTGAAAGCTACTAGGGCTGCAGTAGAGCTGTGTGAGTCGCTTACCGGTGACGCGCTAGCAAAACAGCAAGATCGTGTAAAAGAGTTGCTTGATATGATTGAGGTGCAAAATGCAGAGCAGCAGGCTAAGCTGAACAAAGCCGTGGCATCGAAATCCCTGCGTTCCGCAAGGAATGCCGGCAGCAAGTCCCATGGGCATGCATCGTCCCCCCATCCGGACAAAAGAAAGGAAAAAACGAATGCGCACCAAATGACGGTGTACGACCCAGTTCTTGCCGGAAAGCAACAGGCCGGTGCCGGGAAACAACAAGCCGGGCGGTATGAGGCCGGTAGAAAAAATCAAGGGGAAATAAATGCCCCCGCCGGAAACGGCAATGCCGCAAAGGAGTGTGCCGGCAGAGAGGGAAGTGGGCAAAACTTCCGCGCTGCAAAAGCAGCGTACGAGGAAGAAGAAATGCCTCCACCAAGGTACCGGCAGGCAAGAGCCGCGGCACCGGAAAGATATGAAGAGGTGGACTCAAGAGATGAGAGAGTTGTGGTCTACCGGAACCCGTTGGGAGGCCGGTTAGGCGAAAGATGCCTACCAGATCGGGATGCGAGGCACCGTCTGGATAGAGTGTATCTGTCTGAAATGATCGAGGCAGAAGGACCTCCGGGCCCGAAGTGCTTCGGTCCAAGGATCATGAAAGAAGGACCACCGGTTCGCAACTTCCAGTTGCCCCGTGACACTAAGACATACGACGGCACCACCAATCCGGAAGACTGGTTAGCTGATTACGTCACCGCGGTCTACGTCGCTGGTGGCGGAGGAACTGTAGCCGGAGGAGGAAATCGTCGTTGGGCGGTAAGAATCGTGCCCACCTACCTAGTGGGACCGGCAAGAATCTGGCTGAACAACTTGCCAGCCGGAAGCATAAACGGCTGGCTAGACTTTGAGGAGGCTTTCGTAAGCAATTTCAGCAGTACCTATCGAAGGCCAAATAGGCCGCAACAGCTCGCTTTGTGCGTACAGCGTGCGAACGAAACAGACCGGGAGTACCTGGCTCGGTGGAACACCACAAGAAACTCTTGTGAAGGGGTGATAGAGGCACAAGCGATAGCTTGGTTCAGCAGCGGGTGCAGAAGAGGATCGCCGTTGTGGCAAAAGCTACAACGGAGCATGCCGACAACGTTGGCTGAGATGATACGTGTAGCCGATAGCTACGCATTGGGAGACCCAATGCAGCCGGCAGTACAAGCTGATCCGGAACAAAATCATCCTCAGCAAAGACAAGAACAATACCGGGATAACCGGCAAAACAAGCGAAGAGAAGAGTTTCCGGATCGAAGGTATGGTCCGCAACAAGTAGCCGCGGTGCAGGAAAATTCCGGCGCCAGCGGGAGCCAAAGGCAAAAAACCGGATCGCAGCCGTGGGCGGGTCCAAAGAAACAATGGGTTGAAAAGAAGCCCTGGCAAAGTAATGAGGAAAGATACACCATGGAATCCGCTATGGATCAACCATGCCGGTGGCACACGCCAAACCCCGGGAGACCGGCTAACCACTTGACAAAAGACTGTACCTGGACCAAAAGGTTAATGGGCCAGAACGCGGGAAAAGATGCCGGAAGGTTACCACCGCCACCTCCGCTTACCGGACCAAACGCCGTACCAGTGAACCCGCAAAACCGACCCCCGCCACAACAAGTTCACCAGGTGGGAAATGGCAACGGTCAACCACCCCCGCCGGCACCTTTAGGCCGGAACATTTACCATGATCCAGACATGTGCTGCGTAGTGTTCGTAACTGAGCCAACAGACCGGCAAAGTTTGCACCGTCGCTCCATGGAGGTAAACGCCGTAATGCCGGCTGTCCCAAAATACATGCCGTGGTCTGATCAAGAGATCAGCTGGTCGTTCAGGGATCACCCAAAGCTAATGCCTAATCCGGGTGGTTATGCTCTCGTGGTTGACCCCATCATGCATGGGCCAAGCGCTCGAGTGAAATTCAGCAAGGTGCTGATAGACAATGGGAGTAGCATCAACATCATGTACCGGCACACTATGCGCACGCTTGGGATAACTGAAAATATGCTGCAGCCAACACACACGACTTTCCATGGAATCGTTCCGGGTTTGTCTTGCTCGCCCATGGGAAAAATCCGGGTGGATGTGTCCTTTGGTGGACGTGATAATTGCCGGGTGGAAAATCTTCTCTTTGAGGTAGTGGACCTGGATAGTCCCTATCACGCACTGCTGGGGAGACCAGCACTGGCAGCCTTTATGGCCTCAACCCACACAGCTTATCTCAAGATGAAGATGCCGGGGCCTTGCGGACCCATAACCGTGGTGGGGAATTACAAAGTCTCGCTGGAAACTGCTTCCGCCGGGTCAAATCTAGCCGAATCACTGGTGATTGCAAAGGAAAAAAGGAGAATGCAAACTGCTGTTGCGCTGGCTCAGTCTTCGCAGTTGAGCTTAGCAGCAATGAGCGGAAGCTTGGGCACACCGGCATTTAAGCCAACCAATGAGACAAAGGACATCGTGCTGGATCCGGCCTACCCAGAGCGCACCGTCCGTATCGGTGCCGGCCTCAGTAGCGCATAGGAAAGCGCGCTCACCAACTTCCTCCGTGAGAATCGGAATATCTTCGCCTGGTCTACTGATGACTTGGTGGGTGTTCCGAGGGAGTTGGCTGAGCACTGTCTTAATGTCCGGAAAGATGCCAAGCCGGTGAGGCAGCCGCTGCGCCGGTTTGCGGAAGACAGGAAAAAAATCATTGGAGAGGAAGTAACGAAGTTGCTGGTTGCCGGCTTCATTGTGGAGGTGCTACACACCGAATGGCTAGCCAATCCGGTGATGGTCGAAAAGAAAAAAGAAGAAAACCTTGAAGCAAAAGCTCCAAAGGTATGGCGCATGTGCATCGACTACACCAATCTGAACAAGGCTTGCCCAAAAGATCCGTTCCCGCTACCCCGGATCGATCAAGTGATTGACTCCACCGCAGGATGTGAGCTGTTGTCTTTTCTGGATGCTTATTCCGGTTTCCACCAAATCCCCTTGAAAAAGGAAGACCAAATAAAGACTGCGTTTATCACCCCGCACGGGGCTTATTGCTATGTTACCATGCCTTTTGGTTTGCGCAACGCTGGTGCAACGTACCAGCGCTGTATGCAAAAATGCTTGTATGATCAAATCGGTAAAAACGTGCAGGTGTACGTGGACGACGTTGTGATAAAAACTAAGAAAAAAGAAACCTTAATCGACGATCTCCAGCAAACATTTGATAACCTAAGAAGATTCCGGATGAAACTCAATCCGGCAAAATGCACTTTCAGCGTTCCAGCCGGCAAACTGCTTGGCTTCCTCGTATCAAGCCGGGGCATAGAAGTAAATCCGGTAAAAATCCGGGCAATCGAAAGAATGAATGTACCGCACGATCTAAAAGACGTGCAGAAATTTACCGGAAGCTTGGCATCGCTAAGCCGGTTTGTAAGCAGGTTGGGAGAAAAAGCTCCGCCCCTCTATGCCTTGATGAAAAAATCCGATACCTTCGTCTGGACCCCTCAGGCAGACGCGGCGTTTAAAGAACTAAAAAAGATGCTGGCTACCGCGCCCATACTGGCTTCGCCTCTGGAAAGGGAGCCCATGTTGTTGTACATCGCAGCAACAAACCGGGTTGTGAGTGTAGTAGTTGTAGTTGAAAGAGAAGAGGAAGGAAAAACCGTGCAACGACCGGTATACTACCTGAGCGAGGTGCTCTCCCTCTCGAAACAAAACTACCCTCATTTCCAAAAAATGACTTATGGCGTGTTCATGGCCGCCACGAAGCTCAAACATTACTTCGAGGAACATCCCATGAAGGTGGTGAGCGAGGCTCCCATTTCCGATATCATGTCTAACAAGGATGCAAGCGGCAGGATCGCAAAATGGGCAATCCAAATATCACCCTACGTACCGGTATACGAAAGGAGAGATGCCGTAAAGTCACAAGCACTAGCTGATTTCCTCGTTGATTGGGCAGAAATGCAATACAAACCGCCGGACCAAAAAATCGAGTATTGGAAGATGCACTTTGACGGATCCAAGCTCAAGGAGGGTCTTGGCGCCGGTGTGGTCCTAACCTCACCGAAGGGAGATCATCTCCGGTACGTTCTGCAAATACACTTCAGAGCATCCAACAACGTAGCTGAGTACGAAGCTCTGGTCCACGGCCTCAAGGTCGCAAAAGAAATCGGCGCGCACCGGATCCTTTGTTATGGAGACTCGGATTTGGTGGTGCAGCAGTGTTCCGGAGACTGGGACGCAAAAGATGCCAACATGGCCTCATACCGGTTTCACGTGCAAAAAATTGCCGGCTTCTTCGAAGGCTGCGAGTTCCACCATGTGCCACGCGCAGAAAACGAGGCCGCGGATACTTTGTCCAAGCTAGGCTCGTCTAGGCAAGAAATTCCTCCCGGAATAGCCTTGGAACACTTAAGAGCACCATCTATAAAACCAAGCCTGGAATCGGAATCAATTTACGTACCGGAATCGCATGTCGTGCCCATGGATATTGACAAAGTAAACCCGGGGACTGCTCCGGTAAACTCGGGGACTGCTCCAGTAAGCGCGGGGGCTGCTGCATCTGCATCAAGAGAGGCAGTGATGATGGATATAGACGTACCGGTCTTCCTAGTTCGAGAAGCACCATCTTGGGTTGAACCTATTAAGGAATTCCTGATCAGCGGCACCTTGCCGGCTGACGAAAATGAGTCAAGACGAATCCAGAGAAGGTCCAAAGCTTACACCATCATCAATGGGGAGGTGTACAAAAGAAGTGTTACCGGTGTCCTTCAAAGATGTGTGGAACCGGAAGACGGAAAAGAAATGCTCAAGGAGATTCACCAGGGAGAATGTGGGCACCATGCTTCATCAAGGGCCTTGGTGGCAAAAGTGTTCCGGCATGGGTTCTATTGGCTCACTGCGTTGGAAGATGCTGAGGAGTTGGTGCGAAAGTGCAACGGGTGCCAGAGGTACGCCAAGCAAAACCATACCCCAGCTTCCGGTTTAAAAACGATACCGTTAACCTGGCCATTCGCTGTATGGTGCCTTGATATGGTTGGCCCGTTCAAAACCGCCAGAAGCAGCTTTACTCACATCTTGGTCATGGTGGATAAGTTCACCAAATGGCTAGAGGTAAAACCTATCGCAAAATGTGATGGGCATACGGCAGTAAAATTCTTAAAAGATGTTATCTTGCGGTATGGATATCCGCACAGCATCATCACAGACAATGGCACAAACTTTGCTCAAGGTGAGTTCAAAAGATTTTGTGAAGATCACAATATCCGGTTGGATCTGTGCTCAGTCGCGCACCCACAAGGCAATGGCCAAGTGGAGAGAACAAACGCCTTGGTACTTTCCGGTATCAAGCCCAGGCTAATTGAACCCCTAGAAAAGACGCCGGGGTGTTGGCTCGATGAGCTACCTTCAGTGTTATGGAGCATAAGAACGACTCCAAACCGGTCCACCGGGTACACTCCATTTTTCATGGTCTATGGGGCTGAAGCCGTGATTCCAACCGATATCATACATGACTCACCAAGAGTACAACAATACACCGAAGAAGAGGTGAAAGAGGCAAGAGAAAATGATGTGGACTTGCTAGAAGAAGCAAGAGAACTGGCCTTAGCAAGAACAGCCATTTACCAACAAAACATGAGACGCTATCATAACCGGAAGGTTACCCCAAGAACATTCCGGGAAGGAGATTTGGTGCTACGCCTGGTGCAGCGCACTGAAGACCGGCACAAACTTTCTCCCCCATGGGAAGGACCTTTCGTTGTGAGCAAGGCTCTACACAATGACGCATATTACTTGGTTGACGCACAGGAAGCAAAGAAAGGAAAGGCGGACGAGTCCGGAGAAGAAACCAAGCGCCCATGGAATGTAGCTCTTTTGCGTCCTTTCTATGCATGAGGCTATGTTGTAAGAAGTTCCTTTTTGTACCTTATATGTAATGAATAAAAGATGCCGGCACCCTCGATAGAATCTCGGGGACTGCTTCTACCGAAATCGCATGCAATATGTTTATTTTTTCAGTTACCGGTTGGTTGCAGAACATCTTTTCTCTCCGGCTTAGTAGCGTGTCAAACTTACCGGAGTCTTCGACTCTGCTGCTGTCCGAAACCCGGCTTCATGGCAAGCAAGATAAACCGGTAGGAATTAAGCACGCGAACGACGAAGAGAGGGGGTGGGAACAAACAATCCGGAAAATTTAACTAACCCCGGTTATACCAGTTTTTTGCGAAAAATTTCGAATTGTTTCTAAGTTCAAGAAAGTGCTTGCTTGGCAAAAGAACTTTGTGACTCATACGCCAAAAAACCCAGAGGGTAGGCAGAGCCAAAGCAAAAGAACCAAGTGTGCATCGAATTGGATGCCGAAACAATTCCGGAATCTTCGCAGTGCAAGATAAAAAGGCAAATCGTAAGCAAGATGCTAAGCTAGGCAAACACAACTTAATAACATACCGGTATAGAATACCGGCATAACCTGTTGTAGCACAGCTAGAAGCCAAAAGGCTAAGTCTTATATTACATCAAAAGACCCCGGCATACCAGGGCAGAATTTAACCGACAGTGTTCTGAGTTAAGCAGGATCAACAAGCATTTCATAAAGAAGTCATCAAGCAACAGGAGCTTCAGGAACAGCGTCAAGCAGAGCATCGTCGGGTGCTGGGGCTTCCAGAAGCGCAGCATCTTCATCCTCCTCGTCTTCCTCATCACTGAGAAAATCTTGGACGCCTGGAGGAGGAGGGATGAAGGTGCGCACCGCAGCATATTCGGCAATCCGGTAGGCTCGGTCCTCGCGCTTGGCGGTGAGAGCAGGGTCCAAGTCGGTGGGAGCTTCCTCGCGCACTCCGACAAGGGCATCCAGGTCCACCTCCGGATACCATGAGCAAGTCACGCGCAGCGCGGCGTCGGCTCCGGCACGGGCAGCAGAGCACTGCCACTCGCGGATCCTCCTGCCGGCGCTCTTCAGGCGTTCGTTGGCCAGCAGGGGATCAACCGGCACCTCTTCCTCGGGCCAAAGCACCTTGCAGAGCTCGCTCGCTACCTCAGGGATATGATCCACTGAGCGCATGTGTGAAACCCGCGCATTGAGGGCTACCAGGTGATCGTAGGCGTCCCAAGGAGCGTCAAGATTCTTGTAAGCCTGGGCAACCCGGCGATCCACCACCTTCTTCTGCGCATAGACCTGGGAATCCGGAAAGAGGTCTACAAGGCGCAAAACCAACATAAGTACATGTTACCGGGAAGAATGAGCTTGTGAGCAAAACCGGCAAAGAGAAAAAGAACTTACGACGGGCAAGCGAGTCGGTTTGCATGACCTGAAGGTCATACTCCTCCTGCTCTGCCTTCAGGCGCGCGGCTTCATCCTCGGCTGCTTTCCGCGCCTTCGCTCCCTCCTCCAGTTCGGCATGAAGCACCGCAGTGGAGTTATTGGCGTCCTCGAGGGCCTCATTCAGCTTGGCTTCAGCGGCGGCTTGGACGGCCTTCATTGCCTCGTTGTGCTTCAGCCCGGCTTGAGTAAGCTGGTCCTTCAGCCCTCTGGAATAAAGATCCTGGGCATCCAGAGCCTTGCGATGGTCCTGGAGGAGCTGCTCCTTTTCAGCTAAAAACCGGCAAGAGAAAGTCAGCAAAAATGCAGACGGTGACACAGGAAAAAGGCAAATAAGCCGGACAAAAACAACCGGTACCTTGGAGCGCCTCGACCTGCTTCTGGAGAGCCTCGATGGAAGCTTCCGGAATTGCTGTTAAACAAAAAGGGTGTAAATTTTGAGAAGGAAAACCTGCCGGCAAAAGTTGCCGGAAACAAGAGATTTTACCTTGGCACTTGCTATGTGCTTCGGACAAATCCCGATGCTCCCACAGAAGCTCCTCGAAGAGGTGGGTGCGGGTGTCAGCGGTGCTCTGTTCAAAACAAAAGAAGTTAGGAAGAGAAGCCGTTTTTTCAACCCGAAACTCGGGGACTGGGCATGCCGGTTTTTGGTCTCCTACTTAGAGTTTTATGCTGAGAGCTGCGCTCTCAACATAAAACTCGGGGACTGGGAAGATAGATGAGATCCGGAAGGAAAGAAACCGGCATGAATTCATAAAATAGAAGAGCTTGGTTAAACTTACCCCGAGGTTGTTGGTGGCATCATGCCACGCATTGTCAAGTTCCCGCACCGCGCGCCGCAGCCGCGCGAAGTGCTCCTCTGTGCACCGAGGGCCAGCCGGGTCCGGCACTGGAAGCCTATCCTTCCCCAGGCCGCGCGTAGCCGGGGATATATCCGCGGCGTTCCACTGCTCCGCGTAGGGGAGAAGATGCCCCAAGTCGCGGCCATCGCGGGTCAGCTTGGTGATCCGGCCAAGGGCGCCGGAAGGCTTCCCTGCAACAGCGGCAGCGGCGCGGCCAGTGTGCAGCGTTAGCTGCTGAGGGTTCGAGGAAGAACTGCCGGGCGCCGCACCCTTCTCCTGGGCGGCCTTCGGAGCTTCTGGCGGCGGTGCTGGTGCAGCTTCTGTTGGCTGGGAGCTGGGCGCTGGCGGAGGCGGCATTTCTGCGCTGGGCCCCGCCGCCCTTCTCTTCTTTCGCTTGGGGGCAGGGGAAACCGGAGTTTCCTCTTGCCTAGGTGCTTCTGCGTCGGCGCCGGTATTGCTGGCGCCGGTGTCTTGTTTTTCGAGAGGGGAGGCTTGCTCCTCCTCTGCGCGGTGATGTGGAGATGTAGGGGCCGCGCGCCCCGAACTTGTTGTGCCCCCCAGAGGGGAGGCAAAGGTGTTGCCGGCACCAGACGGTACCGGGCTTGCGTGAGAAGGAGTTGAGGACCTCACGGTTCCCTCAGAGCTCTCAGGCCTCGGGCCTAGCTTGAGCGCAGGGCTGAGCAAAAGACAAACGAAAGATTGGAAAAAGAAACCGGAAGAAAGTGCGCAAAAGAAACCGGAAGGAAAAAAGTTGGTAAAAGCAAGGAAAAAAGTAAAGCAAGGGCTTACCCGGAGGCGGTCGGCATTTGTTTGCCCTTGAGGCGTCTCTTGCCGCACTCCTTCCCTGCGAGAACTTCCGTCCGGAAGCGTTTGCTGGGAGGGTCCTCGCTTGGGCCGGCATCAGGTGCCGGGGCCTTTTTCTTCTTGAGCAGCGGAGAGAGCCTCTCCACGAACTCGTCGCCAACGTGAGCGCGCAGAGGCGCAACGTGCTCATGGACCTGCGGTGGCACGCCAGTTGAGGGCGCATCTACTGAAGAAAAGTAACAAGAAACATAAGAAACCGGGAAGTAAAAAACTACCTCATGCATAGGGAGCTCATGAACGGAGCCAGGGGCTTCTGATGAGGATTTACCGGGGCGCGAAAGGTGGGTGCGGCCCATCTTAAGGTCGCGCCAGAGGATGTAAGGGTCAGGATCAACCCGGTCCAGACGACGCTTCCGGCAGATGCCTCGCCGGTCAGATAAGATGCCCGGAAAGCGGTCCGTGAGCTGAGAACAAGTGAAAGACAAGTTAATCACAACACGAAAGTTACCGGTACAAGAACCCGGATTTCGCAAACTCTTACTTCCTGAGGTGGAGGGTTGGTGGAGCTAAAAGGCCGGAGGCCCCACTCCCAGTCAAATGGCATCGCAGTCTTGCAGATCTGCTTAGCCTTACGGACAACGTCCTTCTTGCTCAAAGGGAGGCCGGTGATCTTCGTGGGATCGCCGGGGCCATACATCTCGCACATCTTGTGCGCCCGGCGCTTGAGGGGAAGCACCCGGCGTGAGATGAACGTGCGGATAATATCATCGGAGCACAAGTTGGTCTCCCTCTTCAGCTTCTTGATGTAACGTACTACCCGGTTTGTTACTGGATCATTGGATCCAGGGGAGTATTTCCAGTTGACTTGCCGGGGCGGCGCCGGATCATAAGCCGGTAAATCGATGAGGTTCGGGGCGCCGTCATTACTCACATAAAAGAAGGTCTCTTGCCATGCCCGGCATGACTCGAGACCGGTAAACTTGAAAAAGGGGCTCCCCTGGCGCTTGCCAACAATGCAAGACCCGCATTGTACGGGAGGTTTGGGCGCAGGGATATTGGTGCCCTGAACGGAGTTGATTTTAAGGGAGAAAAAGCGAGCGAAAGTCTCGCGAGTGGGGCGAATGCCAATGTACGCCTCCATAAATGTGGCATAACAAGAGAGGTAGAAAATGGCATTGCCAGGAAGATGGTGGGGTTGGAGTTTGTAGAAGTCAAGGAAACGACGGAAGAAATCAGAGGCGGGAAGGCCGAAGCCACGCTCAAAGTGAGCAAGGAAAACGACGTACTCACCGGGTTTGGGTGCCGGTTCGATTTCGTCTCCAGGAAGCCGGCAGGAGACTCCTTCCGGTATCCTCCTAGACCGGTAGAGCCAATCGATTTCATGTTGGGTTACGTCGGAACCTCTCCAGGCTCCGCGTGTAATCTGGGAAAGATCTTGACCGGAAGCTTGGCTAGAGCTGCCGGCTTCTTGGCCCCTCCCGGTATCTACTTCCATCTCGGCGAGCTCTGCGCTAAGGCCGTCGGAGGATGCGGTCCGCTCGCTACTGGAGGAGGATTCGGAAAGAGCCTCTTCGCTAGACATCACAATATAACTGGAAAACCGTTTCCCCAAAATCTACCCGCGCGCGAAGATCTACGAGTAAGAAGAAAAGCAAAAGAAAGGAGAAAATAAACACGCTATCGACCCAAGATCTGAAAAGAGGGAAAGAGAAGGGTGAAGACCAATCTAGCCTAACCTGAGGCAGCGGAGGCGCACAGAAGGAAGTTCGCCGGTGAGGAGAAGTGTTCGACGTCGCCGGAGAAGCGCGGCGACGAGCGGCCGAGGGCGAGCTCGGCGAAGCAAGAACGCAGGGTTGCGGAAGCGACGCCGCGAGAAGACTCCGCGCGGCAAAGGCTTGGCGAGACGCGGCGGTGCGACGGCGGAGGTCGCAGGGCGTCGGAGCTCCGGCGATGGATGGCAACGGCAAGGACGTGAGGGGGCAAGGGCTCCTTGGGCGCGAAGAACTGAGGGAGTGCGAAGGAAGAAGAAGAAGGAGCGGTTCCCCCATTTATGGGAGGAGGACTTAGTGGGCTGGCAACTGCCGGGCCGCGGCGGTTCGCCTCATGGGCCGCCACGTGGCGCGTCAATACACGCGCCAAGCAAAAAAGGCCACAGGTGTGTCGCGCGGATCCGGAACCGCAGCCAGGATCCGGTGTGCCATATTAAATGAGGGCGCGGGAGCCGAAGGGAAGTGACCACTGACACTGACGCGGTCAGGTACAGTGCGCATGTCGCTGACAGGCACTGTACCCGAGAAATTCTCGACTCCGCCGAGGAGGCAATTAATGGCTAAGATACCGGAGAATGAGATACCGGAAAACACCTTGCAAAGAGAAAAAGAGATGAGGGCGGCAAAGACGCCGGGAATGGAGATGACCTCCGGAAAGATTAAACCGGAATCTTGAGATATGGAAACCCGGCATGGTCTGTCGGATAGAATCCTTCAGACTATACCGGCTTCGGGGACTAATGTTGGGGGGATGACCCCCGGTATGCCAAAGGCATGCCCAACCGGATGGTTTGGACCCTCAAGATACCGGTTTAATATTGATACCGGAGGAAGAAGCCGGAGTTTCGGCTAAGTGAACCTAAGCCGGGATCCCCAAGAGGGGTATGCCGGAACCGGGTACTGAAGATGCCGGAGGGAGAGCGCATCAGCACAGCTGGTCAAAGTTTTCCTCTGGAGCAAGAAGACGAAGGAACAGAGCCCCGACATGTAAAGTGGAGGCTGACGCCAAAAGCGACCAGGGACGTCAGCCTCTGTCGCTAAAGGAGCGGGCGCCGCACTTTTTGACTACAGAGACGTTGTAAAAGTAGTTTGTCTAGTCAAAGATGCTGTATGATGCTAGAATATTCCTTTAGATGCTGTTTAGATGCCATTAGGGTTTCTTGATCAGCAAGCCTTTAGGGTTTTCTTGTTCTGCAAGCCACCTCTCTGTTATATAAGGAGAAGGGGTAGCCCCATTACGGGCACGAGATAGAACGGCTAGACATCTTACGCAAACCTGTAATTCGCCAAAGAGCAATAAAGAGAAAGATTTGGAACGGAGTTCATCCTTGTGTTCTTCTTCTTGCTTCACTACCCTAGGTCGTGTTCTTGAGGAAAGCATCCGGAAGTTCATCCAACCTCATCTCAAAACCCTCCCCCGAATCCTCTAGCGCACATTCGGCCCCAACTCAAGCCATCCCATGGCATCTGCTCGTTCACCACGACGACACCTTATAAAGCTGATTTACCTAATAATGATTTTAAAATGGAACAGTGTGCATCTATTGTTCTTGTTCCTACTAATCCCTTGCAGCAACATTTGGAGAATAGCGAGAGTGAAGTTTTCAGGAAAGAAAGAGATGAGCTTGAGGAAATTTTTCTTCGCCAACCTATTCTCAAGCATGATTTACCGGTGGAAGATCTGGGTACAACACCGCCACCAAAGGAAGATCCTGTCTTTGATTTAAAGCCATTGCCTGATAATCTTAAATATGCTCATATTGATGATAAGAAAATATATCATGTTATTATTAGTTCTAAGCTTACAGAGTTTGAAGAAGAAAGGCTATTGCAAATATTGAAGAAACACCGAGGTGCTATTGGCTACACTCTTGATGACTTGAAGGGGATTTCTCCCTCTATTTGCCAACACGCCATTAATATGGAAGATGATGCGAAGCCTGTTGTTGAACCTCAGCGTCGTCTAATTCCTAAAATGAAGGATGTGGTAAGAAATGAGGTATTACGACTTCTTGAAGCTGGTATTATATATCCTATTGCTGATAGTAGATGGGTTAGTCCTGTGCATTGTGTTCCTAAGAAAGGAGGAATGACTCGTTGTGCCTAATGATAATGATGAGCTCATACCTCAAAGAGTAGTTGTAGGGTATAGAATGTGCATTGATTATCGAAAAGTTAATAAGGTTACTAAGAAAGATCATTACCCTTTGCCTTTTATTGATCAAATGTTAGAAAGGCTATCTAAAAATACTCATTTTTGTTTTTTTGATGGTTATTCTGGATTCTCACAAATTGCTGTTAAAACTAAGGATCAAGAGAAAACTACTTTCACTTGTCCCTATGGAACTTATGCTTATAGACGTATGCCTTTTGGTTTATGTAATGCTCCTGCTACTTTTCAAAGATGCATGTCTGCTATTTTTCATGGTTTTTGCGAGAGTATTGTAGAGGTATTCATGGATGATTTTTCTGTCTATGGTAATTCTTTCGATAATTGCTTGCGGAACCTTGATAAAGTTTTGTAGAGATGTGAAGAAACTAACCTTGTTCTTAATTGGGAGAAATGCCACTTTATGGTTAATGAAGGAATTGTATTGGGACATAAAATTTCCGAAAGAGGTATTGAAGTTGATAGAGCTAAAGTTGAAGCAATTGAGAAGATGCCCTATCCTAGGGATGTTAAAGGTATTCGTAGTGTTCTTGGTCATGCTGGGTTTTATAGGAGGTTTATTAAAGATTTCTCCAAGATTTCAAAGCCTCTTACTAATCTTCTTCAAAAAGATGTACCATTTGTTTTTGATGATGATTGTAAGGAAGCTTTTGAAACTCTAAAGAAAGCCTTAACAACCGCTCCTATAGTTGAACCTCCTGATTGGAACTTACCATTTGAAATTATGTGTGATGCTAGTGATTTTGTTGTAGGCTCTGTTCTTGGACAGCGAGTAGATAAAAAATTGAATGTTATTCATTATGCTAGTAAAACTCTTGATGCTTGCTCAAAGAAATTATGCTACTACCGAAAAGGAATTGTTAGACTGTAGTCTTTGCTTGTGATAAGTTTAGATCTTATATTGTTGATTCAAAAGTTACTATACATACTCGATCATGCTGCAATCGGATACCTTATGCAAAAGAAAGATGCTAAGCCAAGGCTTATCGGATAGGTACTTCGTTGCAAGAATTTGATTTACATATTGTAGATAGGAAAGGTGCCTGATAATCCTGTTGCTTGATAATTTGTCTAGATTGGAAAATATTGCTTATGATCCTGTTCTCGTTAACGATAGTTTTCCAAATGAACAATTGGCTGCAATAAAGGTGAGTTCGCGAGACAGATCCTTGGTATGCTGATTATGCTAACTTTATTGTTTCCAAGTACTTGCCTCCAACCTTTTCAGCTTCAGCAAAGGAGGAAGTTCTTTTATGACTTGAGGCATTATTTTTGGGATGACCCACACTTATATAAAGAAGGAGTGGATGGTATTCTGCGAAGATGTGTTCCCGAATATGAACAACAAGAGATATTGAGTAAATGTCATGGTAGTGCTTATGGAGGACATCACGCCGGAGAAAGAACCGCGCAAAAGGTTCTACAATCAGGTTTTTATTGGCCAACTCTCTTCAAGGATGCGAGAAAGTTTATTTTATCTTGTGATGAATGCCAAAGGGTTGGTAATATCTCCAGACGTAATGAAATGCCTATGAATTATACTCTTGTTATTGAACCGTTTGATTGTTGGGGATTTGACTTCATGGGACCTTTTCCCTCTTCAGAAGGTAACACTCATATACTTGTTGCTGTTGATTATGTTACTAAATGGGTGGAAGCTATACCTACAAAAAGTGCTGATGGTGAGACCTCTTTAAGAATGCTTTTAGATATTATTTTTCCTAGATTTGGAGTTCCTAGATATATTATTACTGATGGAGGTTCTCATTTTATTCATGGTGGTTTTAGAAAAACTATTGCTAGATATGGTATTAATCATAGAATTGCTTCCGCATATCATCCTCAAACTAGTGGGCAAGTAGAACTATCGAATATAGAGATTAAATCTATCTTGCAAAAGACAGTTAATAAAACTAGAAAGAATTGGGCTAGTAAATTGAAGGATGCACTTTGGGCTTATAGAACTGCTTATAAAAATCCCATGGGAATGTCACCTTATAAAATGGTTTATGGAAAAGCTTGTCATTTACCTTTAGAACTAGAGCACAAAGCTTATTGGGCAGTTAGAGAATTAAATAAAGATCCTAAACTTGCCGGTAATAAGAGGTTGTTGCAATTGAGTTCTCTAGATGAATGGAGAAGTGAAGCTTATGAAAATGCTAAACTCTTTAAAGAGAAAGTTAAAAAATGGCATGATAGAAGGATTCTCAAAAGAGAATTTAATATTGGGGATAAAGTCCTATTGTATCGGTCTCGTCTCAGATTCTTTGCAGGGAAATTACTCTCGAAATGGGAAGGACCATATGTTGTTGAGGAAGTGTATCGTTCAGGAGCAATCAAAATTAGCTCTCTCCAAGGCAATGCCACACAAGTGGTAAATGGACAAAGACTCAAGCATTACATCTCAGGTGATTCTTATAATGTTGATGTTGATGTTATTCGAGTGGAAACACCGGAGGCTTTCATCAAAGGACAAATTGACAGTCCGCCAGAACTCGACTTTGAATAGGTAACAGTACTGGTAATGAAAAGTTCGCAATTTACTTTCCGAACAATATTTTTGCTGTTTTTGGAAAATATGAAAAATTACGAGATCGAAATGGAGTGGAAAAGACGCGCGAGGGCGTGCCACCATAGGCCGGCGCGGCCTGGCCTGGGCCCGCGCCGCCCTATGAGCTGGCCGCCTCGTCGCCCCTTTCCGACTCTAGTTCGATCTGGTACTTTCCTTTTGTCGTGAAAATTTTTGCTATATAATCCCCCGGACCCCTGGAGGTCCGTATATCGTTTTCTCGACGTGTTTTGTTTCGAGCTGTTTCTGCCAGGATTTGTTTTTGGTCTAGAAGCACCATGGTCTCCAAGAACAAGGGCAAGGAGCTTCCGGATGAAGATAATCAAGATCTTGAGTGGAAAGAGGAGAACAAGAGCGTCAAGGAAGAAGATGAAGAAGAGGTGGAGGAAGACTCGCGCGCACACCCGCGTGCTACCATCGCAAGCGTCAAGGTGGTGGACAACCCTTTCAGTGCAAACAAGAGCGCAAGAATTCGCACCGGAGGAGGGGTTCCACGTCATTACCTAGCTCCGAAGACATCTTTCTCAGGCACTCACCATCCCTTCCGCAATCTAATTTTCAATAATCAAATTGAAAGGATTCCCAGGGCAGCATTGCCTAGCAATTGGGATATAGATCGTTCTAACACTGCAGGAAGGATGAAGCCTGAGGGTGAAGAGTGGGGAAATAACTCCAAGAGTTGGGACTCGCCGTTGGACATACTTCTTAACCGCGTCGAGCACAATTCGGAGATGATTCGCAACCTCACGTACAAGATTGATGAGCTTCAGGAGCTTGTTGAGAAGCTTGTCAGGAATTCATCACCACCATCGCCGAAAGAGTAATTCATCATCGGTATTGGCATCCCCTTGGTTTGTTCCAAGCTTGGGGGAGTGCCGCGGTATCACATCATCACTATCTTTTACTTTTTACTGTCAAGTAGTGTCATATCATGAATAGGGAAGTTATTATATAAGATGGGTTGCAGTTTGGAAGTATCTCTCCTTTAGTTAGTCGTCTATGTATCCCTTGGTGTGAGTTATCGTTATGGAATATTAATGAGAAGCCTTATCATTTACATATTGCACATCTTATTTTAGTTTGCAATCTCTATTATATGATTTACCTTGTTGTTAGTATTGGTATCACTTTGGGAGCATTGAATAAATCTATTTGGTTTTGGCAAACTTAGCATTGGTCAATAGCAACACACTTTGAGGTTTAAGTAGAAAAGAGAAATACATGTAGATGTTTCATTGTCTTTCTTTCTTGTTAGCTCATAGCTTATTATTCTGAAGTTAAAATTGTTTGTGCTTACAAGGAAGATGCATGATTGTTTCTATCACATGTATATTTGTTTGTTTCCCTCGACTCTTATGCTTGCTAATTAACCTTGCTAGCCAAAGACCTGTACTGAGAGGGAATACTTCTCGTGCATCCAAACCTTAACCCAAACCTATGCCATTTGTGTCCACCATACCTACCTACTACATGGTATTCTCTGCCATCCCAAGTAAATACTTCATGTGCTACCTTTAAACAAATTCAAAATTTACTATCTCTTATTTGTGTCAATGTTTTATAGCTCATGAGGAAGTATGTGGTGTTTTATCTTTCAATCTTGTTGGGCAACTTTCACCAATGGACTAGTGGCTTCATCCGCTTATCCAATAATTTTGCAAAAAGAGCTGGCAATGGGATTCCCAGTCCCAAACTAATTAAAATAAATAGACACTCCTCCATGGTATGTGATTGATGGACGGCACCCGAAGGATTCGGTTAGCCATGGCTTGTGTAAGCAAAGGTTGGGGGGAGTGTCATCATAATAAAACTAAAATAAAAAGGCACTCCTTCATGGTATGAGATTGTTGGCATGCACCCGAGGATTCGGTTAGCCATGGTTTGTGAAAGAAAGGCTGGAAGGAGTGCCATACAAAAATAAAATAAAATGGGAGCCGCTCTTTGAAGGTTTGCCTGGCGAGGGGGTTAGAGTACCCGCTACCAGTCGTTGACAACAACAAACACCTCTCAAAATGTTACTTTTATTCTCTTTATATGATTTCAAAACTGAAAAAGCTCTAGCACATGATTTAATCCCTGCTTCCTCTCGCGAAGGGCCTGTCTTTTACTTTATGTTGAGTCAGTAAACCCATTTCCCTCCATCTCAAGCAAGCATTTGAGTAGTTGTGATCAAACCATTATATTGTGATTTGCTTCATCATGTCTTTTATTCTTCCTTGTTTAGTACAAGTTTTATCTGAATGAATATAGCTTCGCAAGTTATCAATGATCATGAAGAGACTATTATGATTGAGTATGCAAGTTGTGCCATATAAACTTTAACATGAGAGCGCTGCTCAATAGATAAATATAACATGTTAATTGTTCTCTGACCAAGAACGAAGTTTGCCATCACCAACTATGATTTCTTATGCACCTTTTATTTGTGATTACCTTATACTTGTTTCAAGTTGAGTTATATGAGGAAGTTGTTTACTAGAATGTCTTGTGTGAATGAATATGATGCTTCTTGTCCGTATTTTATTTATCGACTCTTCACTCCATAAACATGTGGTCCCGTTTACCGAGTTCAGTTTCGCTTGGGGACAAGCGAAGTCTAAGCTTGGGGGGGTTGATACGTCCAATTTGCATCACTATTTTGTATCATAATTTGCTGTTATTCATTGATATATTTCATATTTGGACATAATACTTATGTTATTTCATCTATTTTGCATGTTTCATCATTATTGGAGGATCAAGCGCCGGAGCCAGGATTCTGCTGGAAAAAGCACCGTCAGAACGCAATATTTCGGAAGATCAACTTTGGAAGGAAATTATACCAAAAATCCTATTTCTCCAGATGACGAAGGAAGCCAGAAGGGGGAGCCAGCTGGACCCAAGGTGGGCCCAGACCACAGGCCGGCGCGGCCCATGGCCTGGCCGCGCCACCTGGTGGTGAGGGGGCCCCACAGCCCCTTTCGCCTCCTTTTCTTCGCGAAATCCTTCGTCCCGAAGACCTAAGCCACAGAGGGTACCTCACGAAGAGTTACAGCCGCCTCTGCGGGGCGGAGAACACCAGAGAGAAAAGAGCTCTCCGGCGGCTGAGATCCGCCGGGGAAATTCCCTCCCGGAGGGGGAAATCGACGCCATCGCCATCGTCATCGAGCTGGACATCATCTCCATCACCATCATCATCATCTCCACCATCATCACCGCCGTCTCCACTGCTGCACATTGTCACCGCCGTAGCAATTTGGGTTTGATCTTGATTGTTTGATAGGGGAAACTCTCCCGGTATTGATCTCTACTTGTTATTGATGCTATTGAGTGAAACCATTGAACCAAGGTTTATGTTTAGATTGTTATTCATCATCATATCACCTCTGATCATGTTCCATATGATGTCTCGTGAGTAGTTCGTTTAGTTCTTGAGGACATGGGTGAAGTCTAAATGCTAGTAGTGAACTATGGTTGAATAATATTCAATGTTATGATATTTAAGTTGTGGTGTTATTCTTCTAGTGGTGTCATGTGAACGTCGACTACATGACACTTCACCTTTATGGGCCTAGGGGAATGCATCTTGTACTCGTTTGCTAATTGCGGGGTTGCCGGAGTGACAGAAACCTAAACCCCGTTGGTATATCGATGCGGGAAGGATAGCAGGATCTCGAGTTTAAGGTTGTGGTTAGATTTATCTTAATTACTTTCTTGTAGTTGCGGATGCTTGCAAGGGGTATAATCACAAGTATGTATTAGTCCTAGGAAGGGCGGTACATTAGCATAGGTTCACCCACACAACACTTATCATAACAATGAAGATTAATTAGCCGTATGTAGCGAAAGCACTAGACTAAAATCCCGTGTGTCCTCGAGAACGTTTGGTCATTATAAGTAAACAACCCGGCTTGTCCTTTGTGCTAAAAAGGATTGGGCCACTCGCTGCAATTGTTACTCTCGCAATTTACTTACTCGTACTTTATTCGTCTGTTACATCAAAACCCCCTGAATACTTGTCTGTGAGCATTTACAGTGAATCCTTCATCGAAACTGCTTGTCAACACCTTCTGCTCCTCGTTGGGATCGACATTCTTACTTATCGAAAATACTACGATACACCCCCTATACTTGTGGGTCATCACAAATCACTCTTACTTCAGACAAGACGAACATGCATAGCAACTCACATGATATTCAACAAAAGTGTAACAGTTGATGGCGTCCCCAGAAACATGGTTACCGCTCAACAAGCAAATTATAAGAAATAAGATACATAAGCGACATATTCTTTACCACAATAGTTTTTAAGCTACTTTCCCATGAGCTATATATTGCAAAGACAAGGAATGATTTTTTAAAGGTAGCACGCAAGCAATTTACTTGGAATGGCAGAAAAATACCACATGATAGGTAGTTATTGATGAGGTCTAAGACCCCGTGTGTGGCCCGATCTCGCGGATTGACTTCGAAACCAAGGGGAGATATGGGAGAACGCGAGGAACACGAAGAACACGACGAACACGAGGAACTCCGAGACTCACGCACGCACACCAACCCGATACACCCGATGCTTACCTCCGTGGCTCGATGGACCACGCCAATAGAATCTCCGAGGAAGAGGCCGTGGCAGAATTCCCGAGAGAGATTGGGGTTGGAGAGGAAGAGCTTGATGAGGGAGAGAGAGTAACTTGTACTAGAATCTCACTCAACAAGATCAAAGTCAACAACCAAGGTGCCTTGATTACAGAGGGATGATACCCAAGGGAGACTAAGCTCAAAGGTAGGTTTGAGTTCAAAACAAGTCTAAAGGGTAAAGGAGGGGTCCCAGCTACTTATATAGGCATACATGGCCAGCAAGGGCGAACAGGTACGCGAATGGATAAGTTAAGGCAGTTTGGTGGGGCATTCCCGTTAGATCCGGTTTGGGTCCGGTCTGACCGGGCCAGTGACCGGGCTGTCCGGTCATGGATCCGGTTGACCGGGCGCAAACCGGACTTCTGCGAGGAATCCGGTCCTGGGTCCGGTCGTCGTCCGGTACGAGGGGGCTGGTCCGGTTTGCGCCCGGTTGACCGGGCCTTTGACCGAGGCGTCCGGTTGCGGGTCCGGTCTGACCGGGCCTGTGACCGGCCAGCCTCCGTCTCTTCCTTGGAGCGCTTCGAGCGACGTCGGCTTCGGCTTCAAGATCATCTCCATGTCCAGTGGCTTCCCTTCCTCTCTTGACCTTGGCGTCTCCTCCTCTCCGGGGTCTTGGTGCGCCTTGTACCTAATGACACATAGCACGTCGGCATGAGGTAGCAATCCATCCAAAGGGGTACCAAGATCAAGGGTGGTGAGGAGCGAGTTCACCTCATCATGTAGAGCTTTGACTCGGGCTCGTGTCATCGGTCCACTTGGGGGACTTGTTGGTCTTGGTGTAGCGACGTTGGTGACCGGGGCTACATCATCTCCCCCCCTTGGGAAAGAGTCGTCCTCGACTCTTGCACCTCTTCATCTCCATGATAGGGCGACAAGTCCGAGACGTTGAACGTGTTGCTCACCAAGTACTTTGATGTCGGTATGTCGATGACGTAAGCGTTATTGTTGATGCGTTTGAGGACCTTGAAGGGGCCATCTCCTCTTGGCTTGAGCTTGGAGTTGCGCTCATGAGGAAACCTTTCCTTCCGGAGGTGGATCCAAACGAGGTCTCCTTCTTGAAATATCCTTTCCTTCTTCTTGGCGTTGATGCGGTTTGCTTGACGAAGCACATGTTCTTGTATGGTCGCTCTTGTTTCTTCATGTAGTTTCTTGACGGCGGCGGTGCGCTTGTCGAAGTCCATGTTGATGCGCTCGTGGAGGGGTAGCGGAAGTATGTCGAGTGCCGTGTAAGGTTCGAAGCCATAGACGACCATGAAGGGGCTCCTTGATGTAGTCTTGTGCTTGGCGCGGTTGTAGGCGAACTCCGCGTGGGGAAGGCACTCCTCCCATGACTTCAAGTTGTTCTTCATGAGGATGCGTAGGAGGGTGGAGAGGCTTCGATTGACCACTTCCGTTTGGCCGTCCGTTTGCGGGTGCGATGATGATGAGAACAAGAGCTTCACTCCAAACTTCGCCATGAGCAACTTCCAAAGATAACTCATGAACTTGACGTCTCGATCCGACACAATGCTTTGCGGTACTCCATGTAGGTGGACAATTTCCCTGAAAAACAATGAAGCAATGTGTGAAGCATCGTCGCTCTTATGGCAAGGTATGAAGTGAGCCATCTTAGAGAATCTATCCACTACCACGAATATAGAATCATGACCATGCTTTGTGCGAGGCAATCCTAGAACAAAATCCATGCTAATATCGGTCCATGGTGCATAAGGAATAGGCAATGGAGTGTAAAGACCATAAGGGTTGGAGGTAGACTTAGCTTGTAAGCAAGTGGTGCACCGGCGGCAAAGCCGTTCCACATCTCGCTTCATCTTTGGCCAATAGTAATGAGTGGAGAGCATCGCAAGTGTCTTATCACGGCCAAAGTGACCCATAAGACCTCCTCCATGAGACTCTTGCAAAAGCAATTTTCGAAGCGAAGACTCGGGAATGCAAATCTTGTTAGCTTTAAACAAATAGCCATCATGCAAATAGAAATCATCCACTCCTCGCTCAATGGAGCACTTCTCAAATATGGGAGCAAAGAATGAATCGGAAGGGTAGAGTTCTTTGATCTCTTCGAGTCCCAAAACATGGAAATCCAAACGAGTAAGCAAAAGTGTGTTTTTGCGGGAAAGAGCATCCGCCACAACATTGTCCTTGCCCTTCTTGTATTTGATCACATATGGGAAGGACTCAATGAACTCGACCCACTTTGCGTGTCGTTTGTTCAAGTTGTGTTGGCTTTTCAAATATTTCAAGGACTCATGATCGGAATGAATGATAAACTCTTTAGGCCAAAGATAGTGTTGCCAAACTTCAAGAACACGAACCAAAGCGTAGAGCTCCTTGTCATATATAAGATAGTTGAGGCGTGCGCCATCTAACTTCTCACTATAGTATGCCACGGGTTTGCCCTCTTGCATAAGAACACCACCAATACCGAGTCCACTTGCATCACACTCAATCTCAAAAGTTTTGGCAAAATTTGGAAGAACAAGAAGAGGAGCTTCGGTAAGGCGTTTCTTCAACTCATCAAAAGCATTTTGTTGGGCATTGCCCCAAACAAACGGAACATTCTTCTTGGTAAGTTCATTCAAAGGGCAAGCAATGGTGCTAAAGTCTTTCACAAAGCGGCGATAGAAACCGGCAAGTCCATGAAAACTTCGGACTTGGCCAACATTTGTAGGAGTAGGCCAATTGTGGATGGCCTCTACCTTGGAAGAATCAACTTTAATACCATTCGCGGAAACCACAAAGCCAAGAAAAACCAACTTGTTTTGAGCAAAGGTGCACTTGGGGAGGTTAGCATAAAGCTTTTCATGACGCAAGATGCACAAGACCTCTCTCACATGTTGCACATGGTCCTCGAGACTTTTGCTATAGATGAGAATATCATCGAAATAGACAACCACACTCTTGCCAATGAGAGGACGCAAGATGTGATTCATGAGGCGCATGAAAGTAGATGGAGCATTGGAAAGACCGAAAGGCATAACGAGCCATTCATAGAGACCAAGTTTGGTCTTGAATGCCGTTTTCCATTCATCACCAATGGCCATGCGGATTTGATGGTAACCACTACGCAAATCGATTTTAGAGAAAATCGTGGCACCACTAAGTTCATCAAGCATGTCATCTAAACGCGGAATGGGATGGCGGTAACGGACGGTAATGGCATTGATGGGGCGACAATCCATACACATCCGTTGCGTCTCATCCGGTTTAGGCACAAGGATCACGGGAACCGCACAAGGGCTAAGGCTTTCGCGGACATACCCTTTGGCGAGGAGATCTTGAATTTGTCGTTGGATCTCCTTGATCTCTTCGGGGTTGGTGCGGTAGGCGGCATGGTTTGGAAGCGGAGCGCCGGGTATGAGGTCGATGCGGTGTTCTATGCCTCGGAGTGGTGGTAGTCCATGAGGGAGCTCGTCGGGGAAGACGTCTTGAAATTCCTGCAAAAGAGACAACAAAGACGGAGGAATGTTGGTTAAGTCGTTAGTTGCCGACGAGGGTCCCTTGCATATGAGCACATAGTGCAATATGGTGGATGGGTTCTCTTGGAGCTCTCTCCACTCACTCTTGGTGGCTAGAAGGACACTCTTGGACTCACTCATATATGGCTTGTGGCGCTCACTCTCTTTGTGGTGGGTCGCTCCCTCTCCTCTCATCTCACTATGGTGGGTGCGGAGTTGTGCCCTCGCTAAAGCCTTCGCATTATCCGCGATGATTTGGCTAGGAGTCATCGGGCGCAACTCGAACTTATTGTCGTTGACCTTGAAGGTGTTGTTGGAGATATGCCCAAGAGGCAATAATAAAAGTGGTTATTATATATCTTTATGTTTATGATAAATGTTTATATACCATGCTATAATTGTATTAACTGAAACATTGATACATGTGTGATATGTAAACAACAAAGAGTCCCTAGTATGCCTCTTAACTAGCTTGTTGATTAATGGATGATTAGTTTCATAATCATGAACATTGGATGTTATTAATAACAAGGTTATATCATTGTATGAATGATGTAATGGACACACCCAATTAAGCGTAGCATAAGATCTCGTCATTAAGTTATTTGCTATAAGCTTTCGATACATAGTTACCTAGTCCTTATGACCATGAGATCATGTAAATCACTTATGCCGGAAAGGTACTTTGATTACATCAAACGCCACTGCGTAAATGGGTGGTTATAAAGGTGGGATTAAGTATCCGGAAAGTATGAGTTGAGGCATATGGATCAACAGTGGGATTTGTTCATCCCGATGACAGATAGATATACTCTGGGCCCTCTCGGTGGAATGTCGTCTAATGTCTTGCAAGCATATGAATAAGTTCATAAGAGACCACATACCACGGTACGAGTAAAGAGTACTTGTCAGGAGACGAGGTTGAACGAGGTATAGAGTGATACCGAAGATCAAACCTCGGACAAGTAAAATATCGCGTGACAAAGGGAATTGGTATCGTATGTGAATGGTTCATTCGATCACTAAAGTCATCGTTGAATATGTGGGAGCCATTATGGATCTCCAGATCCCGCTATTGGTTATTGGTCGGAGTGAGTACTCAACCATGTCCGCATAGTTCGCGAACCGTAGGGTGACACACTTAAAGTTGGATGTTGAAATGGTAGAACTTGAATATGGAATGGAGTTCGAATATTTATTCGTAGTCCCGGATGAGATCCCGGACATCACGAGGAGTTCCGGAATGGTCCGGAGAATAAGATTCATATATAGGATGTCATTTTATGTGAATAAAATTGACGCGGAAGGTTCTATGGAAGGTTCTAGAAGGTTCTAGAAAAGTCCGGAAAAACCACCAAGGAAGGTGGAGTCCACATGGGACTCCACCTCCATGGCCGGCCAACCCTAGTGGGGGAGGAGTCCCAAGTGGACTCCCCCTTAGGGGGCCGGCCACCCCCATATGGGAGGTGGAACTCCCACCTCTAGTGGGAGTCCTAGCTTGGCTAGGTTTCCCCACCATATGGAAGGTTTTTGGTTCGGGTCTTATTCGAAGACTTGGAGACCAACTCTTGGGGATCCACCTATATAATGAGGGGCCAAGGGGAGGGGGCCGGCCACCCCAAGACCACAAGCTGGCCGCCCCATTGAAGTGGCCGGCCACCCCCTCCCAAACCCTAGCCGCCCCCTCTCCTCCATATCTCCCGCGTAGCTTAGCGAAGCTCCGCCGGACTTCTCCACCGCCACCGACACCATGCCGTCGTGCTGTCGGATTCAAGAGGAGCTACTACTTCCGCTGCCCGCTGGAACGGGGAGGTGGACGTCGTCTTCATCAACAACCGAACGTGTGACCGAGTACGGAGGTGCTGCCCGTTCGTGGCGCCGGAACCGATCGTGATCAAGATCTTCTACGCGCTTTTGCAAGCGGCAAGTGAACATCTACCGCAGCAACAAGAGCCTCATCTTGTAGGCTTTGGAATCTCTTCAAGGGTGAGACTCGATAATCCCCTCGTTGCTACCGTCTTCTAGATTGCATCTTGGCTTGGATTTCGTGTTCGCGGTAGGAAAATTTTTGTTTTCTATGCAACGTTATCCTACAGGTGTATGTGTTGGAGAGTCCATCATGTATAGCCTTCTTGTCATATTGCCAAGGGCGGCCAAGCAACATGTGGCACACCGTCATGGGTACCACGTCACACTCGATAGTGTCCTCATAAGGTCCAATCTTGAAAGTGACGGTGACGGTATGTTGTATCTTGACGTTTCCCTTGTCACTCAACCATTGGATATGGTAAGGGTGAGGATGCTTGCGGAGAGTGAGGTTGAGCTTCTCACACAACTTGGTGTTTGCAAGGTTATGGCAACTTCCACCATCTATGATGACCTTGATCGACTTGCCACCAATTCCGGCACGGGTTTGGAAGATGTTGCACCGTTGTTCTTCCATAGCATGAGGTTGTGTTGTTAGCACCCTAGTGACCACAAGTGAGGGACTTGGGTCATGTTCACATAAGAGAGGATCTTCTCCACTTTCTTGCTCATAAGCTTCTTCACTTTCCACGGCGGCTTGCACAAGGGCTTCATATTCATCCTCATCAAGCGTCTCGATGTCACCATTCTCCATAGTGATCATAACCTTGGTGTTCTTGCACTCAAATGATTTGTGACCTTGGGTGCCACACTTGAAGCAAGTGACACTAGAGGGTCCCGTGGATGCCTTAGAGGAGGCGGTGGAGGAGACCGTTTGCTTCATGCGACTTTGGATAGTCGGTTTCTTGGATGTTGTAGATGACACGTCGGCCTTGGCACTTGTAGCATGAGGAGTTGATGTAGTAGGAGGAGTTGATGTAGCGAGCTTGGAGGAGAAATAGGTCTTGGCCTTGGAGTACTTGATGTCCTCAATCACTTGGCGCTCGGCCTTCAATGCTTGGTGGACCAACTCAACCATGTTGGAGTAGGGTTGGAACTCGACGATCCTCTTGATGGGGTAAGTGAGGCCATTGAAGAAGCGAGCAATGGTTTGTTCCTCGGACTCTTGGATGTTGGCTCGCATCATAGTGAGCTCCATCTCCTTGTAGAACTCCTCAACGGTCTTGGTGCCTTGCTTCAACTTTTGGAGCTTGTTGAAGAGGTCGGTCATGTAGTGCGTGGGGACAAAGCGAGCATGCATCTCTTTCTTCATTTCTTCCCAAGTGTCAATAGGAGGTTCACCCTTCTCTTCTCGAAGAGTGAGGACTTGCTCCCACCAAGTGTTGGCGTAGTCTTCAAACTCAAGAGACGCCATAGCCACCTTCTTGGCACCGGAGTAGTTGTGGATGCGGAATATCTTGTCAACCTTGAGTGCCCATGAGAGGTAGGCCTCGGCATCTTCTTCTCCCTTGAACTTTGGCATGGTGAACTTGAGTCTTCCGAACATGTTCTCTTCATCCTCCAAGGTTCTTCTACGAGGAGGTGCGCCTTCATCTCTTGCGGCTAGAGGAGGAATAGGAGGTCTTCTACGGCCAACCATAGCATTGGGTTGGCGTTGGAGGTGCACACTTGCTTCACTTGGTTCACGGTGAGGATGTGGTTGAAGATCTTGTCGCGGTTGAGGACGATGCTCAAGGTTGGGTCTCTCATCTTGATCATGGTGTGGCTCTCCTCGTCCACGTTGGTCATGGCGAGGGTGGCGGCGGAGATCTCGCCGAGGTTGATCTTGAGGACCTTGGTCTTGGGGTTGGTCGTCACGCCCATGGTGGGCATGGCGATCCGCTTGGTGACGATCTTGTTGTAGGACTTGGTCTTGTGGAGGTCGCTCATGTGGACGAGCATGGCGATGTATTTCTCCACGCCTAGAGTTGGAGCGAGAGTCTTCATGACGAGCATGTGGGCGATGAGGTCGATGATGGTCTTCATGCCTTGAGGAAGAGCTTGAGGACGAAAGGCCACCATGAGAGTAATAGTCTTGTGGCGAGCTTGATGAAGATGAAGTAGAGCGGTGTCGGCGATGGCGACCCAAGTTGGTGATGGCGCGCTCGAGGCTATCCATGCGCCGCTCCATGTTCGCATCATTGGCCACCATTTGGCCATTCAAGTTATCCGTAGCTTCTCGAAGAAGAGCCAAGTCTTGGTTCACGGCGGAGAAGTTGTGAGCCACCTCATCGTATTGCTCATCGATGCGCGTCTCGAAGAGGGTGAGTTGCTCCTTGAACTCTTGTCGTTGTGTCCATAGGTTGTGTTGAGTAGCCACCTCTCGGTGTTGCGGAGGATCTCTTCATCCCTTGTGGTATCTCCGTTCCTATCCATGATGGAAAGACAAGAACTATGTTGTGTATGTTAGTGGAAGGAGACTACCTCGCACTCTTACCAAGGTAAGATAGTATTGAGGCAATCCACCAAGCCGAAAGCAAGATCAAGTGTATCGGGAACACACGCAAAACCACACGCAAAAGCTAGCAAATATGGTGTTAGGCGAGTGTTGTGGAAAACCAAAAGACAAATCCAAGATCGAGTATGTTGTTAAAAGTGGGTGAGGTCCAAAAATCCAAATGTCAATGTGAAGATCACTATAAACACGGAAAATGTTGTGGAACACACACACGAGATAAGCGGGGTTAGTGCAACCAAAAGTGAGCGGAAAAGTGTATCTATAAGTGCTCGGTGTCACACTAACACAAGGAGAGCCAAAGCTTCGGTTGCAAAGGAAGAGACAACAAGATTCACACGCGGCCTCTCTTCTCTTCTCTCTCTTTTGCTTAAAAGCTTTTTCTCTTTTGTATATGGTGGCACTTGCACTCGTTTGTATCTTTGGTGGCACGTGGACACTTTTGTATGTATGGATGTATGGATGTATGGATGTATGGTGCTACTCGCACTCTTTTTGTGTTTTTGGGGCTTTTTCACGCACTATGTTAGCGTTAGCCTCGCTTTTGCTATCTTGCCACACGAGTGTTTGCTTGGATGCCTTACTCAACGCGACACACACACCTCACAATGCGGGGCCACGTGCAATGTCTCGCAACACTAGACAAGCAATGCTCGATGGGATAGATCGCAAAAGGAAGAGGAGTTACAAGGTGAAAGCTGCAAGTTATACCTGCGATGGTGGTGGTGGTGGTGGAGATCGCCGGAAGTCGAGGTCGAAGGAGGGCGCGTTGATGCGCCCGGTCTGGGGTCCGGTTGGACCGGATCCTGGACCGGCATGTCCGGTTGCCGCCCGGTCGACCGGGTTCTGGGCTGGCGCGTCCGATCTGTGGCCCGGTTGACCGGGTCGAAACCGGGTTTCACGATTTGGAGCTTTCTCTCTCCTGTTCTTCCCCAAACCAAAACCAAATCGACCAAATCGACGGGAAACGATGGAATTGGAGGCTCAAAGTTGGGGAAATAGTAGATCAAGCACAACAACACCAGATCCACGGACCAAAACCACTCAAAACGCAACCAAATCACAGATCGGTCAAGAGGCAAATTGGGGCTATTTTTTGGGGATTTTTTGGAAAATTTTCTAGAAACGAAATCGGGTGGGTGCAGGGTCAAATCCGCGGTAACCAAGAGCTGCTGATACCATATGATGAGGTCTAAGACCCCGTGTGTGGCCCGATCTCGCGGATTGACTTCGAAACCAAGGGGAGATATGGGAGAACGCGAGGAACACGAAGAACACGACGAACACGAGGAACTCCGAGACTCACGCACGCACACCAACCCGATACACCCGATGCTTACCTCCGTGGCTCGATGGACCACGCCAATAGAATCTCCGAGGAAGAGGCCGTGGCAGAATTCCCGGAGAGAGATTGGGGTTGGAGAGGAAGAGCTTGATGAGGGAGAGAGAGTAACTTGTACTAGAATCTCACTCAACAAGATCAAAGTCAACAACCAAGGTGCCTTGATTACAGAGGGATGATACCCAAGGGAGACTAAGCTCAAAGGTAGGTTTGAGTTCAAAACAAGTCTAAAGGGTAAAGGAGGGGTCCCAGCTACTTATATAGGCATACATGGCCAGCAAGGGCGAACAGGTACGCGAATGGATAAGTTAAGGCAGTTTGGTGGGGCATTCCCGTCAGATCCGGTTTGGGTCCGGTCTGACCGGGCCAGTGACCGGGCTGTCCGGTCATGGATCCGGTTGACCGGGCGCAAACCGGACTTCTGCGAGGAATCCGGTCCTGGGTCCGGTCGTCGTCCGGTACGAGGGGGCTAGTCTGGTTTGCGCCCGGTTGACCGGGCCTTTGACCGGGGCGTCCGGTTGCGGGTCCGGTCTGACCGGGCCTTTGACCGGCCAGCCTCCGTCTCTTCCTTGGAGCGCTTCGAGCAACGTCGGCTTCGGCTTCAAGATCATCTCCATGTCCAGTGGCTTCCCTTCCTCTCTTGACCTTGGCGTCTCCTCCTCTCCGGGGTCTTGGTGCGCCTTGTACCTAATGACACATAGCACGTCGGCATGAGGTAGCAATCCATCCAAAGGGGTACCAAGATCAAGGGTGGTGAGGAGCGAGTTCACCTCATCATGTAGAGCTTTGACTCGGGCTCGTGTCATCGGTCCACTTGGGGGACTTGTTGGTCTTGGTGTAGCGACGTCGGTGACCGGGGCTACATCAGTTATGGTGGACACAAATGGCATAAGTTTTGGCTCAAGGTTTTGGATGCACGAGAAGCATTCCCTCTCAGTACAAGGCTTTAGCTAGCAAGGTTGTTTGAAGCAAACACAAGTATGAACCGGTATAGCAAAACTTACATAAGAACATATTGCAAACATTATAAGACTCTACACTGTCTTCCTTGTTGCTCAAACACTTTTACCAGAAAATATCTAGACTTTAGAGAGACCAATCATGCAAACCAAATTTCAACAAGCTCTACAGTAATTCTCCACTAATAGGTTTAAACTACATGATGCAAGAGCTTAAACATGATCTATTTGAGAGCTCAAAACAATTGCCAAGTATCAAATTATTCAAGACAATATGAAGCATTTTCTGTTTCCAACCAAATAACAATAAGTACGGTAGCTTCCAACTTTTACCATGAACATTAAAAGTAAAACTAAGAACACTAGTGTTCAATATGAAAAAGCGGAGCGTGTCTCTCTCCCACACATGGATTGCTAGGATCCGAATTTATTCAGAGAATGAAAATAACAAAACGAAAATAAAACACACAGACGCTCCAAGTAAAGCACATAAGATGTGACAGAATAAAAATATAGTTTCACTAGGGGTGACCTGATAAGTTGTTGATGAAGAAGGGGGTGCCTTGGGCATCCCCAAGCTTAGATGCTTGAGTCTTCTTGAAATATGCAGGGATGATCGAACTACGGGGGCATCCCCAAGCTTACAATTTTCACTCTTCTTGATCACATTATATCATTCTCCTCTCTTGATCCTTGTAAACTTCCTCCACACCAAACTCAAAACAATCTCATTAGAGCGTTAGTGCATAATCAAAAATTCACATGTTCAGCAAGGACACAATCATTACCAACACTTCTGACATTACCCAAGGTTACTGAAATTTAATGGAGCAAAGTAATCCACTCAAACACAGTAAAAGAGGCAATGCGAAATAAAAGGCAAAATCTGTCAAAACAGAACAGTCTGTAAAGACGAATTTTTTCGAGGCACTTAACATGCTCAGATGAAGAAGCTCAAATTGAATGAAAGTTGCATACATATCTGAGGATCACTCATGAATTTTTATTTTTTAGACTCTCCTACAGAGAGATCAACTCAAATTCGTGACAGCCAAAAATCTGTTTCTGCGCAGGAATCCAAATCTAGTATCAACTTTAATATCAAAGACTTTACTTGGCACAACAATGCAATAAAATAAGGGATTTCTATTTCCGTGTCCTCGGTTGCTTAGTTGTGCTCAGTTTTCCCCAGCTCCTTAGTTTTTCCTCAGTTTTCCCCAAGTGCTTGTGTGAAACCCGCAGAAGCAGCTCAGACGGCAGGATTCCCGTTAAGTTGATCGTTCCGTGCTGACGTGTGGGGCCGCGTCGTGTGGGCCCGCGTCGCGTGGGGCTGGTAGAAAGGGACCGCGTGGGACAGGATGAGATAGCGTTTGGTTGCACGTGAGCAGGAGCTGGGTTTTGTCTCTCTCGGCCATTGGCATTTCCCTTTTAAGAGTACCTTTTCTGCCTCCTTCTCTCTGCCTTTTTTCACCTAATTAGTATCAAATCTAGAGAAGCTTGCATTTCGTCTTTCTTCAATTATTATTTGTGCCTTTTGGCCCTCGTTGTTTGCCCAATATGGCAGCAAATCTAGTAGGGAGCCCAATCTAGTACTCCATCTGGTCCATATGTATGTAGTTAAATCTAGAAGCAAATCTACAGGGAATGTACAATAAATTCACAAGGTCATATAGTAGAATAGGGATAGATAATAGGGATCCCTCCCTAGATAATAAGCTGCATTCAGCAGCCAAACATAGTAGGGTTCGAGGTTCTTCACAACACCATCATACTAACAACATAACAACGAGGGATCCCTAGCTAACAACAAAGGGATCCCAACAACAAAATGGAGGAGGCGCAGCGAGACTACGTCCGAGGACTCCGCCTACCCCATCCGCCTCTGCCTCCACTTGTTGCTCCCCTTGGGAGCCTTGGGCTTGAGCGGAGGCATGCGCCCGTCGGAGATCTCCACCCGCTGGATGCTGCGGAGGTGCATGCCGAGCGCCAAGTGCTTGGCGTGGAAGGAGTGGGGGTTCACCAACGCGCCGACCTTGGGGTTGGTGTTGCCGATGTTCTCGGCGTACGTGAGGAGGCAGTTGAATTCAGTGCCGCCGAGCCTCCTAGTGCAGAAGGGGCACCTGTAGACACCCTTGTCGATGGCGAAGTAGGAGACGTACTTGCCGACCTGCAGCCTCCGCAGCACCTGGCGAGTCTTGATGTCATCGTGCTCGTCGTCGATGCCGACGTCGCTGCCAGACAGCTGATCCATATCAAACGGGAACTATTAGTGAATGAGTGGCAACGATGACTAACGTGCATGATAACAAAGTTAGGAAAAACAGAGGCAGCCTCAGTTAGAGTGGACACGATTATATGTCTACAGGGACGGTGTAAGCGAACCAAAGCTCATGCACAACAGATTTGTACACGAAATGGTTCGCTGAACCCTCCCTGTAAAAATCTGTGCCCACCGATTCATCATAGGCAAAGAAACAGATTCCGGATCTGAACTTGAACACATTCCAGATTATTTGCAAAATTAAACGGTTGATATCTTTTGATTCGTGCATAAAATAACTGATTGAGATCCTATGATTACTTGCATAAATTAACCGATTGAGATCCCATTATTACTTGCATAAATTAACCGAACGGCCGAACCCCAAATCTTAAACGAAATCAAGGAGGGATCAAAGCAAAATGGAATAAAATCGGCGCAAATATTAGCCCAATACTCATCCATCCACAGATCCATCTACACCAGCACAAATAGGGTTCAAAAAGGAATGGGGAACAAAAAAGGAAGCAAACCGTAGTTACCTCGTTCCATGGGTCCTCCATGGAGGTGTCGTAGGGGTTCGGGGCGGGACGTACATCACCGGCTCGTAGGGGTCATATCCCGGCGGGATCTGACCGCCACCGGCGGCAGCAGCCTCCGATGCACCGGCGGAGGCGGCGGCGACGTCCGTTGAGGGGACGGCGGCGACGTCCGTTGAGGGGATGGCGTCGAAGAGGGAGGCATCGCGCTTGGAGCCGACGGCGCCGTGGACGATGGGATTGGCATTCTCCTTGTCCATCTCGCCGGCAGAGGAGAGGGAGAGGGAGAGGGTTTTTTGCTTTGGAGAAGATGATGGGACGTGAGAGAGTCGGCGTTGCGTAGGCGAGTGAGAGTGACAGAGATAGTGGGAGGAGGCGTCTATAAAGGCAAGGGGTGGTTAATGCGACCCGCGTCCACCGCTGCACGTCTGCACGTCTTGGATTTCTGCAATGCGACACGCGTCCACGATTGCACGTCTTCCATTTCTGCACCGCAACACGCGTCCTCGAGTCTAACCCTGGAAATTTAGATCTACTCAGGTATAACCTCGAGTATTATACTAGCATTTTGTGTGTGCTCAGTTTTCCCCTTGAGTGCTAATACTGGCTAGTGCAATATGCTCAGTTTTACCCTCAAGTAGTTGGTCAACAGACAGTCAACAAATGGGATTAACTAGTTAAATGAGTCATTTAATGTGCAAAAAATTCCGAAAAATAGTGGCACATACTCATGGAGTCTTTACCACAAATTTCCAGTTCTCAAAACATAGATAAGTCATAGATAAATCAAGTTTTACCACAAATTGCCACTTCTCAAAGGCCTTCTCAAATCACCTAGTAGCTATGAAGGTGCATGGTTTTCCACAATAAGCCCTTCCCAAAACAGCTTTCCACAAAACATACTTTGTCTAAATGAGGCCACAATTCTCACACTCATGTATATTTGTATTGCAAATAGTTTGAGATAGGCCAAGATGGGTTTTATTGTACAAAACACGCATTTTCCATTTTTTAAATCTCATATTTGAATCCCTTAGTCTGTTTATTACATAGGTGCCCTTGGTTTCTTGATACTACTCAGTTTTGCCCTCTCCCTCCACAAATTCTCTCACACGTGCAACATTGCCCTGATTGGTCTAGCCCATGTCACGCGGATCGTGCCCGCCGACCGTTGATCGTATGATCTAACGGGCAGGATAACCCCTCTCTCTGTCGGCGGTTACCTTCCACTCTCTAAGTATGCTAAAGGGCGGTTTTATGTATTCAATTTCACGTGCTAAAAATTATAAACTCTTTTAGGCATTACTTTTCACGCAAAAAATGATAAACCATCACCGATTTGTTGTAGCTATTAATTTTCACGCAAAAAATGATAAACCATCACCGATTTGTTGTAGCCATTAATTTTCACGAAAAAATGATAAACCATCACCGATTTGTTGTAGCCATTAATTTTCATGCAAAAAATGATAAACGAACCAATCTATCTATCTCTGTATTTGAAGTTTGGAAGGGTTCACCATCTAGTTATGTTAACTTTCGAGGTTTTGACCTGAAAACAAATGGGTATTATAAAGGGAAATAAAAGTTCAAAAAAATGTAAAAACAAAACAATCTACCTATCTTTGTATAGAAGATCGTATGTATGATTTTTGAGGTCATTTAGAGAAGGTAGAAAAAAAGGATTTCTATTTTCGTGCCCCTGCTTCGTTAGTTGTACTCAGTTTTCCCCAGCTCGTTAGTTTTTCCTCAGCTTTCCCCTCCCTCTAGTTTGAAACCCCTCGAAGACGCGGGTTGCCGTCAGGTCAGAGGCCTTACCGTTACCGTTAATCTGACGGGTGGGGCTGCACAGAGGTGGGGCTGCATAGAGGGCAGTTCCTCTCTGACCGTCTCGTGTTGACGGGTAGCCATCCATCTACCGCTGACGCGTGGGCCGTTTTATTTCCTCATTGTATACGCGGTGCTGCCAATGACAAATGGGGCCTCTCTATGGGGCTGCCGCAGCCAATGACCAGTGGGTCGTCTATTTATTTATAGAAAATTATATTGCCGCTCTGTGGGGCCTCCGCAGCCAATGACCGTTGTGGCAGGTGACTATTTTCGTAGCTTAATCTAAAGTGACTCTTATGCTAAACATTGTGCATCCCGACGTTGACCTAGCAGTGGCGGCGAGCATAGCCGTTCTGGCCATGCCGATATCGGCATCGTCATCGGCATCGTTTGGAGGATGTGGTGCTCGAATAATAGTGGAAATGCGATATTATCTTTTACATGCATAATATATAGAAAATAGTTAGATCTCTAAATCGATGCATATGAAGCTACATATATATTCTTGGTCATAATCCCCTTATCTAAAGGGGATGGATGCATGGCTTCACGTCGTCGTCGCTTTCATCGTCAGTATCTTCGTCGTCCGAGTAGTAGTACTTCCTCCACATTGTTCCGTCGAACACCTTCACTGTGAGCACATCATCGCCTTCATATTTGAAGTGTACGAAGCAGCCGAAATTCACACCGTGCGCGATGGCGAAATTCTCCCAGCCCTTGTCGAGGTACATCCGGCCTTGACCGTCAAATAGGACCTCCACGGTCCAGAGACGAGGACCACAGTCAGCTGCTCGCAGATACACCTTAGCTGGCTCCTGGCCGTCAAGATAGTCCGCAAACTTTTTTGGGAGAGCCTGCAAAGAGATCGAGCGCCGATCGTTTGAAATTAAAGGTTTTTTAGAACATGCCCATAATTAATCACATGCATCATATATGTGGGAACGCGTACGTACCTTCTTGACCAAAGGGTCTTCATAGACGACGATGAAGAACTCCTCTATGATCAATGGCGGTGTTGACGGTGGTGGTGGCAATGATGATGATCCACTTCCCCTTCCCCTTCCCCTTCCCCTTCCCCTTCCCCTTCCGGTCCGCGTCCGAGACGTGGAAGCCATGGCAATGGATCAAGTGTATGTGAACGAAGAAGAGAGAGGCAGAACCTATTGACACAAGGGATGGCCGTGTGGGTGTTTATAAGGGAGAGATGACCGTTGTAGGGGTTTACACAATAAAATAAGGAGGAGGTGAACGTTGGTGGGGGTTTACACAATAAATTAAGGAGGAGATGACCGTTGTGGGGGTTTACACAATAAATTAAGGAGGAGACGACCGTTGTGGGGGTATATATCTCAACAAAAAAGTAATGCGGACTATCTTGACGGAAATGGAACTTCGTGATATAGTTTATCATTTTACCGTGAAAAGTAATGCCTAAAAGAAATGGTAATTCGTGATAGTTTATCATTTACCGTAATGGCTACAACAAATCGTTGATGGTTTATCATTTTTTGCGTGAAAAGTAATGGCTACAAGAAATGGGTGATGGTGTATCATTTTTTGCGTGAAAAGTAATGGCTACAACAAAATCGGTGATGGTTTATCGTTTTTTGCGTGAAAAGTAATGGCTACAAGAAATGGGTGATGGTGTATCATTTTTTGCGTGAAAAGTAATTGCTACAACAAAATCAGTGATGGTTTATCGTTTTTTGCGTGAAAAGTAATGGCTACAAGAAATGGGTGATGGTGTATCATTTTTTCGTGAAAAGTAATGGCTACAACAAAATCGGTGATGATTTATCGTTTTTTGCGTGAAAAGTAATGGCTACAACAAATCGGTGATGGTGTATCATTTTTTTGCGTGAAAAGTAATGGCTACAACAAATCGGTGATGGTTTATCATTTTTTGCGTGAAAAGTAATGCCTAAAAAGAGTTTATAATTTAGCTCGTGAAAAATAATGCAGAAAACCAAACTTTGCGTGAAGCTAACCAACGACAGAGAGAGAGGGTGGTAGCCCCGACCAGAGAGAGAGAGATAGGGGTTATCCTGCCCGTTAGATCATACGATCAACGGTCGGCGGGCACGATCCGCGTGACATGGGCTAGACCAATCAGGGCAATGTTGGGCGTCTGTGAGTGTTTGTGAAGGGAGAGGGCAAAGCCGAGTAGTATCAAGAAACCAAGGGCAAGTGAGTAGTAAACGAGACTAAGGGATTCAAATATGAGATTTAAAAAATGGAAAATGCGTGTTTTGTACAATGAAACCCATCTTGGCCTACCTCAAACTATTTGCAATACAAATCTACATGAGTGTGAAAATTATGGCCTCATTCAGACAAAGTATGTTTTGGGGAAAGCTGTTTTGGGTAGGGCTTATTATGGAAAACCATGCACCTTCATAGCTACTAGGTGATTGACACGCGTACAGCACGCGACCGTTGGGAACCCCAAGTGGAAGGTGTGATGCGTACAGCAGTAAGTTTCCCTCGGTTAGAAACCAAGGTTTATCGAACCAGTAGGAGTCAAGAAGCACGTCGAAGGTTGATGACGGCGAGATGTAGTGCGGCGCAACACCAGGGATTCCGGCGCCAACGTGGAACCTGCACAACACAACCAAATTACTTTGCCCCAACGTGACAATGAGGTTGTCAATCTCACCGGCTTGCTGTAACAAAGGATTAGATGTATAGTGTGGATGATGATTGTTTGCAGAAAACAGTAGAATAAGTATTGCGAGTAGATTGTATTAGATGTAAAAGAATGGACCGGGGTCCACGAGTTCACTAGAGGTGTCTCTCCCATAAGATAAATAGCATGTTGGGTGAACAAATTACGGTTGGGCAATTGACAAATAAAGAGGGCATGACCATGCACATACATGATATGATGAGTATAGTGAGATTTAATTGGGCATTACGACAAAGTACATAGACCGCTATCCAAGCATGCATCTATGCCTAAAAAGTCCACCTTCAGAGTTATCATCCAAACCCCTTCCAGATATTAAGTTGCAAACAACAGACAATTGCATTAAGTATGGTGCGTAATGTAATCAATAACTACATCCTCGGACATAGCATCGATGTTTTATCCCTAGTGGCAACAGCACATCCACAACCTTAGAACTTTACGTCCATCGTCCCAGATTTAATGGAGGCATGAACCCACTATCGAGCATAAATACTCCCTCTTGGAGTTACTAGCAAAAACTTGGCCGAGCCTCTACTAATAACGAGAGAGCATGCAAGATCATAAACAACACATAGATAATAGATTGATAATCAACATAACATAGTATTCTCTATCCATCGGATCCCAACAAACACAACATATAGCATTACAGATAGATAATCTTGATCATGTTAGGCAGCTCACAAGACCCGAAAATGAAGCACAATTAGGAGAAGACGACCATCTAGATACTGCTATGGACCCATAGTCCAGGGGTGAACTACTCACTCATCACTCCGGAGGCGACCATGGCGGTGAAGAGTCCTCCGGGAGATGATTCCCCTCTCCGGCAGGGTGCCGGAGGCGATCTCCTGAATCCCCCGAGATGGGATTGGCGGCGGCGGCGTCTCTGGAAGGTTTTCCGTATCGTGGCTCTCGGTACTGGGGTTTCGCGACGAAGGCTATAAGTAGGCGGAGGAGCAGGTCAGGAGGCGTCACGGGGGCCCCACACGCTAGGGCCCCGCGGGCCCCCTGTAGGCCGTGTCGCCCTATTGTGGCGGCGCCCCGTGGCCCCACCTCGTCTCTCCCTCGGACTTCTGGAAGCTTCGTGTGAAAATAGGCCCCTGGGCGTTGATTTCGTCCAATTCCGAGAATATTTCCTTACTAGGATTTCTGAAACCAAAAACAGCGAGAAAACAAGCAATCGGCTCTTCGGCATCTCGTTAATAGGTTAGTGCCGGAAAATGCATAAATATGACATAAAGTATGCATAAAACATGTAGATATCATCAATAATGTGGCATGGAACATAAGAAAATATCGATACGTCGGAGACGTATCAACATCCCCAAGCTTAGTTCCTGCTCGTCCCGAGTAGGTAAACGATAACAAAGATAATTTATGGAGTGACATGCCATCATAGCCTTGATCATACTATTGTAAGCACATGTAATGAATGCAGCGATCAAAACAATGGTAAATGACATGAGTAAACAATTGAATCACAAAACAAAGACTTTTCATGAATAGTACTTTCAAGACAAGCATCAATAAGTCTTGCATAAGAGTTAACTCATAAAGCAACAATTCAAAGTAAAGGCATTGAAGCAACACAAAGGAAGATTAAGTTTCAGCGGTTGCTTTCAACTTGTAACATGTATATCTCATGGATATTGTCAACATAGAGTAATATAACAAATGCAATATGCAAGTATGTAGGAATCAATGCATAGTTCACACAAGTGTTTGGTTCTTGAGGTGGAGAGAGATAGGTGAACTGACTCAACATAAAAGTAAAAGAAAGGCCCTTCGCAGAGGGAAGAATTGATTGCTATATTTGTGCTAGAGCTTTGATTTTGAAAACAAGAAACAATTTTGTCAACGGTAGTAATAAAGCATATGTATTATGTAAATTATATCCTACAAGTTGCAAGCCTCATGCATAGTATACTAATACTGCCCGCACCTTGTCCTAATTAGCTCGGATTACCTGGATTATCACTGCAATACATATGTTTTAACCAAGTGTCACAAAGGGGTACCTCTATGCCGCCTGTACAAAGGTCTAAGGAGAAAGCTCGCATTGGATTTCTCGCTTTTGATTATTCTCAACTTAGACATCCAAACCGGGACAACATAGACAACAGATAATGGACTCCTCTTTTATTCATAAGCATTCAACAATTATTAATTTTCTCATATGAGATTGAGGATATTTGTCCAAAACTGAAACTTCCACCATGGATCATGGCTTTAGTTAGCGGCCCAATGTTCTTCTCTAACAGTATGCATGCTCAAACCATTCAAGTGGTAAATCTCCCTTACTTCAGGCAAGACGGACATGCATAGCAACTCTCACATGATATTCAACAAAGAGTAGTTGATGGCGTCCCCAGGAACATGGCTATCGCACAACAAGCAACTTAATAAGAGATAAAGTGCATAAGTACATATTCAATACCACAATAGTTTTTAGGCTATTTGTCCCATGAGCTATATATTGCAAAGGTAGAGGATAGAAATTTAAAGGTAGCACTCAAGCAATTTACTTTGGAATGGCGGAGAAATACCATGTAGTAGGTAGGTATGGTGGACACAAATGGCATAGTGCTTGGCTCAAGGATTTTGGATGCATGAGAAGTATTCCCTCTCGATACAAGGGCTTAGGCTAGCAAGGTTATTTGAGACAAACACAAGGATGAACCGGTGCAGAAAAACTCACATAAAAGACATATTGTAAACATTATAAGACTCTACACCGTCTTCTTTGTTGTTCAAACACTTTACTAGAAATTATCTAGACCTTAGAGAGACCAATTATGCAAACCAAATTTTAGCAAGCTCTATGTATTTCTTCATTAATAGGTGCAAAGTATATGATGCAAGAGCTTAAACATGAGCACAACAATTTCCAAGTATCACATTATCCAAGACATTTTACCAATTACTACATGTAGCATTTCCCGTTTCCAACCATATAACAATTTAACGAAGAAGATTCAACCTTCGCCATGAACACTATGAGTAAAGCCTAAGGACATATTTGTCCATATAAACAGTGGAGCGTGTCTCTCTCCCACACAATGAATGCTAGGATCCATTTTATTCAAACAAAACAAAAACAAAAAACAAACCGACGCTCCAAGCAAAGTGCATAAGATGTGATGGAATAAAAATATAGTTTCACTAGAGGAACCTGATAATGTTGTCGATGAAGAAGGGGATGCCTTGGGCATCCCCAAGCTTAGACGCTTGAGTCTTCTTGATATATGCAGGGGTGAACCACCGGGACATCCCCAAGCTTAGAGCTTTCACTCTCCTTGATCATATTGTATCATCTCCCTCTCTTGATCCTTGAAAACTTCCTCCACACCAAACTCAAAACAACTCATTAGAGGGTTAGTGCACAATTAAAATTTACATGTTCAGAGGTGACATAATCATTCTTAACACTTCTGGACATTGCACAAAGCTACTGAAAGTTAATGGAATAGAAAAATCCATCAAGCATAGCAAAACGAGGCAATGCGAAATAAAAGGCAGAATCTGTCAAAAACGAACGAGTCAGTAAAGACGAATTTCTAAGAGGCACCAGACTTGCTCAAATGAAAATTCTCAAATTGAATGAAAGTTGAGTACATATCTGAGGATCACTCACGTAAATTGGCATAATTTTATGAGTTACCTAAAGAGAATTAGGCCCAGATTTGTGACAGCAAAGAAATCTGTTTCTGTGCAGTAATCCAAATCTAGTATGAACCTTACTATCAATGACTTTACTTGGCACAACAATGCAACAAAACTAAGATATGGAGAGGTTGCTACAGTAGTAAAAACTTCCAAGACTCAAATATAAAATAAAAGTGCAGTAGTAAAATCACGGGTTGTCTCCCATAAGCGCTTTTCTTTAACGCCTTTCAGCTAGGCGCAAAAAGTGTGTATCAAGTATTATCAAGAGACGAAGCATCAACATCATAATTTGTTCTAATGATAGAATCAAAAGGTAACTTCATTCTCTTTCTAGGGAAGTGTTCCATACCTTTCTTGAGAGGAAATTGATATTTAATATTACCTTCCTTCATATCAATGATAGCACCAACAGTTCGAAGAAAAGGTCTTCCCAATATAATGGGACAAGATGCATTGCATTCAATATCCAAGACAACAAAATCAAAGGGGACAAGGTTATTGTTAACGGTAATGTGAACATTATCAACTCTCCCCAAAGGTTTCTTTGTAGAATTATCAGCAAGATTAACATCCAAATAACAATTTCTCAATGGTGACAAGTCAAGCATATTATAGATTTTCCTAGGCATAACGGAAATACTTGCACCAAGATCACATAAAGCATTACAATCAAAGTCATTGACCTACATCTTAATGATGGGCTCCCAACCATCCTCTAGCTTCCTAGGAATAGAAGCTTCGCGTTCTAATTTCTCTTCTCTAGCTTTTATGAGAGCATTTGTAATATGTTTCGTGAAAGCCAAATTTATAGCACTAGCATTAGGACTCTTAGCAAGTTTTTGTAAGAACTTTATAACTTCAGAGATGTGGCAATCATCAAAATCCAAACCATTATAATCGAAAGCAATGGGATCATTATCCCCAATGTTGGAAAAAATTTCAGCGGTTTTATCACAGGGCGGTTTTAGCGGTTTCGGGCAGTTTTCGCGCTTTGCATTAGAAGTGGAAACATTGCCAACACCAATTATTTTACCATTAATAGTAGGAGGTGCAGCAACATGTGGAGCATTAGCATTACTAGTGGTGGTAATAGTCCAAACTTTAGCATTTTCTTCTTTTTCCCACCTAGCACGCAATTCGGCCATCAATCTTATATTCTCAGTAATTCTAACTTGGATGGCATTTGCTGTAGTAACAATTTTATTATTATGATTTTCATTAGGCATAACTTTCGATTTCAAGAGATCAACATCAGCAGCAAGACTATCGACTTTAGAAGCAAGTATATCAATTTTCCCAAGCTTTTCTTCAACAGATTTGTTAAAAGCAATTTGTGTACTAATAAATTCTTTAAGCATAGCTTCAAGTTCAGGGGGTGTGTTCCTATTATTGTTGTAAGAATTCCCATAAGAATTACCATAGCCGTTGCCATTATTATAAGGATATGGCCTATAGTTGTTACTAGAATTGTTCCGGTAAGCATTGTTGTTGAAATTATTATTTTTAATGTAGTTTACATCAACATTTTCTTCTTGAGCAACCAATGAAGCTAACGGAACATTATTAGGATCAACATTAGTCCTACCATTCACAAGCATAGACATAATAGCATCAATCTTATCACTCAAGGAAGAGGTTTCTTCGACAGAATTTACCTTCTTACCTTGTGGAGCTCTTTCCGTGTGCCATTCAGAGTAAGTAATCATCATATTATCAAGAAGCTTTGTTGCGTCACCAAGAGTGATGGACATAAAGGTACCTCCAGCAGCTGAATCCAATAGGTTCCACGAAGAAAAATTTAGTCCTGCATAGAAGGTTTGGGTTGGGCAATTTTTAACCAAAGATTTCATTCTTTCCCAAGCTTGTGCAACATGCTCATTATCCAATTGTTTAAAATTCATTATGCTACTCCTTAAAGATATAATTTTAGCAGGGGGATAATATCTACCAATAAAAGCATCCTTGCATTTAGTCCATGAATCAATACTATTCTTAGGTAGAGATAGCAACCAATCTTTAGCTCTTCCTCTTAATGAGAAAGGGAACAATTTTAATTTTATAATGTCACCATCTACATCCTTATACTTTTGCATTTCACATAATTCAACAAAATTATTGAGATGGGCAGCGAGCATCATCGGAACTAACACCGAGAAAATTGCTCTCTCATAACAAGATTCGAGTAAGCGGGTTTAATTTCAAAGAATTCTGCTACGGTAGCGGGTGGAGCAATAGGTGTGCATAAGAAATCATTATTATTTGTGGTTGTGAAGTCACACAACTTAGTATTTTCAGGAGTACCCATTTTAGCAACAGTAAATAAAGCAAACTAGATAAAGTAAATGCAAGTAACTAATTTTTTTGTGTTTTTGATATAGAAAACAAGATAGCAAATAAAGTAAAACTAGCAACTAATTTTTTTGTGTTTTGTTTTAGTGCAGCAAACAAAGTAGTAAATAAAATAAAGCAAGACAAAAACAAAGTAAAGAGATTGGAGGTGGAGACTCCCCTTGCAGCGTGTCTTGATCTCCCTGGCAACGGCGCCAGAAATTTAGCTTGACACGCGTACAGCATGCGACCGTTGGGAACCCCAAGTGGAAGGTGTGATGCGTACATCAGTAAGTTTCCCTCAGTTAGAAACCAAGGTTTATCGAACCAGTAGGAGTCAAGAAGCACGTCGAAGGTTGATGGCGGCGAGATGTAGTGCGGCGCAACACCAGGGATTCCGGCGCCAACGTGGAACCTGCACAACACAACCAAATTACTTTGCTCCAACGTGACAGTGAGGTTGTCAATCTCACCGGCTTGCTGTAACAAAGGATTAGATGTATAGTGTGGATGATGATTGTTTGCAGAAAACAGTAGAACAAGTATTGCGATAGATTGTATTCGATGTAAAAGAATGGACCGGGGTCCACAGTTCACTAGAGGTGTCTCTCCCATAAGATAAATAGCATGTTGGGTGAACAAATTACGGTTGGGCAATTGACAAATAGAGAGGTCATGACCATGCACATACATGATATGATGAGTATAGTGAGATTTAATTGGGCATTACAACAAAGTACATAGACCGCTATCCATCATGCATCTATGCCTAAAAAGTCCACCTTCGAGGTTATCATCCGAACCCCTTCCGAGTATTAAGTTGCAAACAACGAGACAATTGCATTAAGTATGGTGCGTAATGTAATCAATAACTACATCCTCGGACATAGCATCGATGTTTTATCCCTAGTGGTAACGAGCACATCCACAACCTTAGAACTTTACGTCACTGTCCCGGATTTAATGGAGGCATGAACCCACTATCGAGCATAAATACTCCCTCTTGGAGTTACTAGCAAAAACTTGGCCAGAGCCTCTACTAATAACGGAGAGCATGCAAGATCATAAACAACACATAGATAATAGATTCATAATCAACATAACATAGTATTCTCTATCCATCGGATCCCAACAAACACAACGTATAGCATTACAGATAGATGATCTTGATCATGTTAGGCAGCTCACAAGACCCGAGAATGAAGCACAATTAGGAGAAGACGACCATCTAGCTACTGCTATGGACCCATAGTCCAGGGGTGAACTACTCACTCATCACTCCGGAGGCGACCATGGCGGTGAAGAGTCCTCCGGAGATGATTCCCCTCTCCGGCAGGGTGCCGGAGGCGATCTCTGAATCCCCCGAGATGGGATTGGCGGCGGCGGCGTCTCGGAAGGTTTTCCGTATCGTGGCTCTCG
>NC_061510.1:365737269-365811402 GCF_022539505.1 Lolium rigidum
TGACGTATGATACGTCTCCGACGTATCGATAATTTCTTATGTTCCATGCCACATTATTGATGATATCTACATGTTTTATGCACACTTTATATCGTTTTTATGCGTTTTCCGGAACTAACCTATTGACGAGATGCCGAAGGGCCAGTTGTGCTGTTTTCTGCTGTTTTTGGTTTCAAAAATCCTAGTAAGGAAATATTCTCGGAATCGGACGAAATCAACGCCCGAGCATCTTAGAATCCCCGGAAGCATCCAGAACACCCGAGAGAGGCCAGAGGGGGGCCACAGGCCCACCAGATGGTAGGCCGGCGCGGCCTGGGGGTGGCCCGCGCCCCCCTAGCGTGTCGTCACCTCGTTGAACTTCTGACGCCGCCTCTTCGCCTATAAGAAGCCCCTCGACCTAAAACCTCGAGACGGAAAAGCCACGGTACGAGAAACCATCCAGAGCCGCCGCCATCGCGAAGCCAAGATCTGGGGGACAGGAGTCTCTGTTCCGGCACGCCGCCGGGACGGGGAGGTGCCCCCGGAAGGCTTCTCCATTGACACCGCTGCCATCTCCACCGCCATCTTCATCACCACTGCTGTCTCCCATGAGGAGGGAGTAGTTCTCCATCGAGGCTAAGGGCTGTACCGGTAGCTATGTGGTTCATCTCTCTCCCTATGTACTTCAATACAATAATCTCATGAGCTGCCTTACATGATTGAGATTCATATGATGATGCTTGTAATCTAGATGTGATTATGCTAGTCAAGTGGATTTTACTTATGTGATCTCCGGAGACTCCTTGTCCCACGTGTGTAAAGGTGACAGTGTGTGCACCGTGTGGGTCTCTTAGGCTATATTTCACAGAATACTTATTCACTGTTATGAATGGCGTAGTGAAGTGCTTATTTATATCTCTTTATGGTTGCAATGTGTTTTGTATCACTATTCATCTATGTGCTACTCTAGTGATGTTATTAAAGTACTCTATTCCTCCTGCACGGTGTAATAGTGACAGTGTGTGCATCGTGTAGTACTTGGCGTAGGCTATGATTGTGATCTCTTGTAGATTATGAAGTTAACTATTGCTATGATGGTATTGATGTGATCTATGCCTCCTTTCGTAGCGTGAAGGTGACAGTGTGCATGCTATGTTAGTACTTGGTGTAGTTGTGTTGATCTGTCATGCACTCTAAGGTTATTTAAATATGAACATCGAATATTGTGGAGCTTGTTAACTCCGGCATTGAGGGTTCGTGTAATCCTACACAGTTAGTGGTGTTAATCATCCAACAAGAGGGTGTAGAGTATAGCATTTATCTATTTATTCTGTTATGTGATCAAAGTTGAGAGTGTCCACTAGTGAAAGTATGATCCCTAGGCCTTGTTCCTAAATTCTGCTATTACTGCTTGTTTACTGTTTTACTACATCTCTACTGTCCGCAATATTACCACCATCAACCACATGCCAGCAAGCACTTTTCTGGCGCCGTTACTACTGCTCATACTTATTCATACCACCTGTATTTCACTATCTCTTCGCCGAACTAGTGCACCTATTAGGTGTGTTGGGGACACAAGAGACTTCTTGCTTTGTGGTTGCGGGGTTGCATGAGAGGGATATCTTTGACCTCTTCCTCCCCGAGATCGATAAACCTTGGGTGATCCACTTAAGGGAAACTTGCTGCTGTTCTACAAACCTCTGCTCTTGGAGGCCCAACACTTGTCTACAAGAATAGAAGCACCCGTAGACATCAAGCACTTTTCCGGCGCCGTTGCCGGGGAGGAAAGGTAAAAGGCACTCATACTCCGGTTCCGGGTAACAGTACTTTTCACGGCGCCATTGTGTTTGTGCTCGAAGCTATTTCCTTTAGATCCTGCAATTGCATCTTTTTGTTTCTTGTTTACACTAGTTTGGCATAATGGACAACAATGAGCTTCTTATTCTATTTCCTGATTTAAGACATGGATGGTTTGATCCGAAAATTAAAAAACCCATGGAACATATTAGTATGAACACTTTGAACACTATTGTTGCTAATGATATGAAAAATTCTAAGCTTGGGGAAGCTGGTTTTGATGAACATGATCTTTTTAGTCCCCCGGGCATGGAGGAGAAAATTTTCTTTGATGATACTTTGCCTCCTATTTATGATGATTATAATGATAGTAGTCTTTTGGTACCACCTGTTATGGAGGTTAAATTTTATTACAATATGCCTCCTATATTTGATGATGAGAATAATAATGATAGCTACTTTGTTGAATTTGCTCCCACTACAACTACTAAAATTGATTATGCTTATGTGGAGAGTAATAATTTTATGCATGAGACTCATGATAAGAATGCTTTATGTGATAGTTATATTGTTGAGTTTGCTCATGATGCTACTGAAAGTTATTATGAGAGAGGAAAATATGGTGGTAGAAATTTTCATGTTACTAAAACACCTCTCTATGTGCTGAAATTTTTGAAGCTATACTTGTTTTATCTTCCTATGCTTGTCACTTTGCTCTTCATGAACTTGTTTATTTACAGGATTCCTATGCATAGGAAGCATGTTAGACTTAAATGTGTTTTGAATTTGCTTTTTGATGCTCTCTTTTGCTTCAAATACTATTTCTTGTGAGTGCATCATTAAAACTGCCGAGCCCATCTTAATGGCTATAAAGAAAGAACTTCTTGGGAGATAACCCATGTGTTTATTTTGCTACAGTAATTTTGTTTTATATTTGTGTCTTGGAAGTTGTTACTACTGTAGCAACCTCTCCTTATCTTAGTTTTGTGCATTGTTGTGCCAAGTAAAGTCGTTGATAGTAAGGTTCATACTAGATTTGGATTACTGCGCAGAAACAGATTTCTTTGCTGTCACGAATCTGGGCCAAATTCTCTGTAGGTAACTCATAAAATTATGCCAATTTACGTGAGTGATCCTCAGATATGTAAGCAACTTTCATTCAATTTGAGCATTTTCATTTGAGCAAGTCTGGTGCCTCAATAAAATTCGTCTTTACGGACCGTTCTGTTTTGACAGATTCTGCCTTTTATTTCGCATTGCCTCTTTTGCTATGTGGGATGGATTTCTTTGTTCCATTAACTTCCAGTAGCTTTGAGCAATGTCCAGAAGTGTTAAGAATGATTGTGTCACCTCTGAACATGTGAGTTTTTTTATTATGCACTAACCCTCTAATGAGTTTGTTTCGAGTTTGGTGTGGAGGAAGTTTTCAAGGGTCAAGAGAGGAGGATGATATACTACGATCAAGGAGAGTGAAAACTCTAAGCTTGGGGATGCCCCGGTGGTTCATCCCTGCATATTTCAAGAAGTCTCAAGCATCTAAGCTTGGGGATGCCCAAGGCATCCCCTTCTTCATCGACAAATTATCAGGTTCCTTCTCTTGAAACTATATTTTTATTCGGCCACATCTTATGTACTTTACTTGGAGCGTCTGTTTGCTTTCGTCTTTGTTTTGGTTTGAATAAATGCTTGTGTGGGAGAGAGACACGCTCTTGTGGTTCATATGAACACATGTGTTCTTAGCTTTACTTTTAATGTTCATGGCGAAGGTTGAAACTGCTTCGTTAATTGTTATATGGTTGGAAACGGGAAATGCTACATGTAGTAATTCTAAAATGTCTTGGATAATGTGATACTTGGCAATTGTTGTGCTCATGTTTAAGCTCTTGCATCATATACTTTGCACCTATTAATGAAGAAATACATAGAGCTTGCTAAAATTTGGTTTGCATAATTGGTCTCTCTAAGGTCTAGATAATTTCTAGTATTGAGTTTGAACAACAAGGAAGACGGTGTAGAGTCTTATAATGTTTACAATATGCCTTTTATGTGAGTTTTGCTGCACCGCTTCATCCTTGTGTTTGTTTCAAACAAGCCTTGCTAGCCTAAGCCTTGTATCGAGAGGGAATACTTCTCATGCATCCAAAATACTTGAGCCAACCACTATGCCATTTGTGTCCACCATACCTACCTACTACATGGTATTTCTCCGCCATTCCAAAGTAAATTGCTTGAGTGCTACCTTTAAAATTTCTATCCTCTACCTTTGCAATATATAGCTAATGGGACAAATAGCCTAAAAACTATTGTGGTATTGAATATGTACTTATGCACTTTATCTCTTATTAAGTTGCTTGTTGTGCGATAACCATGTTCCTGGGGACGCCATCAACTACTCTTTGTTGAATATCATGTGAGTTGCTATGCATGTTCGTCTTGTCTGAAGTAAGGGAGATTTACCACTAAAATGGTTAGAGCATGCATAATGTTAGAGAAGAACATTGGGCCGCTAACTAAAGCCATGATCCATGGTGGAAGTTTCAGTTTTGGAAAAATATCCTCAATCTCGTATGAGAAAATTAATGATTGTTGAATGCTTATGCATAAAAGAGGAGTCCATTATCTGTTGTCTATGTTGTCCCGGTATGGATGTCTAAGTTGAGAATAATCAATAGCGAGAAATCCGATGCGAGCTTTCTCCTTAGAACTTTGTACAGGCGGCATAGAGGTACCCCTTTGTGACACTTGGTTAAAACATGTGCATTGTGATCATAATCCAGGTAATCCGAGCTAATTAGGACAAGGTGCGGGCACTATTAGTATACTATGCATGAGGCTTGCAACTTGTAGGATATAATTTACATAACACATATGCTTTATTACTACCGTTGACAAAATTGTTTCTTGTTTTCAAAATCAAAGCTCTAGCACAAATATAGCAATCGATGCTTTCCTCTTTGAAGGACCTTTCTTTTACTTTTATTGTTGAGTCAGTTCACCTATTTCTCTCCACCTCAAGAAGCAAACACTTGTGTGAACTGTGCATTGATTCCTACATACTTGCATATTGCACTTGTTATATTACTTTGCATTGACAACTATCCATGCGATATACATGTTACAAGTTGAAAGCAACCGCTGAAACTTAATCTTCCTTTGTGTTGCTTCAATGCCTTTACTTTGAGATTATTGCTTTATGAGTTAACTCTTATGCAAGACTTATTGATGCTTGTCTTGAAAGTACTATTCATGAAAAGTCTTTGCTATATGATTCATTTGTTTACTCATGTCATTTACCATTGTTTTGATCGCTGCATTCATTACATGTGCTTACAATAGTATGATCAAGGTTATGATGGCATGTCACTCCGAAATTATCTTTGTTATCGTTTACCCGCTCGGGACGAGCGAAACTAAGCTTGGGGATGCCGATACGTCTCCGACGTATCGATAATTTCTTATGTTCCATGCCACATTATTGATGATATCTACATGTTTTATGCACACTTTATATCGTTTTTATGCGTTTTCGGAACTAACCTATTGACGAGATGCCGAAGGGCCGATTGCTTGTTCTCGCTGTTTTTGGTTTCAGAAATCCTTGTAAGGAAATATTCTCGGAATCGTACGAAATCAACGCCCAGCATCTTAGAATCCCCGGAAGCATCCAGAACACCCGAGAGAGGCCAGAGGGGGGCCACAGGCCCACCAGATGGTAGGCCGGCGCGGCCTGGGGGTGGACCGCGCCCCCCTAGCGTGTCGTTGCCTCGTTGACCTTCTGACGCCGCCTCTTCGCCTATAAGAAGCCCCTCAACCTAAAACCTCGAGACGGAAAAGCCACAGTACGAGAAACCATCCAGAGCCGCCGCCATCGCGAAGCCAAGATCTGGGGGACAGGAGTCTCTGTTCCGGCACGCCGCCGGGACGGGGAAGTGCCCCCGGAAGGCTTCTCCATCGACACCGCTGCCATCTCCACCGCCATCTTTATCACCGCTGCTGTCTCCCATGAGGAGGGAGTAGTTCTCCATCGAGGCTAAGGGTTGTACCGGTAGCTATGTGGTTCATCTCTCTCCCTATGTACTTCAATACAATAATCTCATGAGCTGCCTTACATGATTGAGATTCATATGATGATGCTTGTAATCTAGATGTCATTATGCTAGTCAAGTGGATTTTACTTATGTGATCTCCGGAGACTCCTTGTCCCACATGTGTAAAGGTGACAGTGTGTGCACCGTGTGGGTCTCTTAGGCTATATTTCACAGAATACTTATTCACTGTTATGAATGGCGTAGTGAAGTGCTTATTTATATCTCTTTATGATTGCAATGTGTTTTGTATCACTATTCATCTATGTGCTACTCTAGTGATGTTATTAAAGTACTCTATTCCTCCTGCACGGTGTAATGGTGACAGTGTGTGCATCGTGTAGTACTTGGCGTAGGCTATGATTGTGATCTCTTGTAGATTATGAAGTTAACTATTGCTATGATGGTATTGATGTGATCTATGTCTCCTTTCGTAGCGTGAAGGTGACAGTGTGCATGCTATGTTAGTACTTGGTGTAGTTGTGTTGATCTGTCATGCACTCTAAGGTTATTTAAATATGAACATCGAATATTGTGGAGCTTGTTAACTCCGGCATTGAGGGTTCGTGTAATCCTACACAGTTAGTGGTGTTCATCATCCAACAAGAGGGTGTACAGTATAGCATTTATCTATTTATTCTGTTATGTGATCAAAGTTGAGAGTGTCCACTAGTGAAAGTATGATCCCTAGGCCTTGTTCCTAAATTCTGCTATTACTCGCTTGTTTATCGTTTTACTCGCATCTCTACTCGTCCGCAATATTACCACCATCAACCACACGCCAGCAAGCACTTTTCTCGGCGCCGTTACTACTGCTCATACTTATTCATACCACCTGTATTTCACTATCTCTTCGCCGAACTAGTGCACCTATTAGGTGTGTTGGGGACACAAGAGACTTCTTGCTTTGTGGTTGCAGGGTTGCATGAGAGGGATATCTTTGACCTCTTCCTCCCCGAGATCGATAAACCTTGGGTGATCCACTTAAGGGAAACTTGCCGCTGTTCTACAAACCTCTCGCTCTTGGAGGCCCAACACTGTCTACAAGAATAGAAGCACCCGTAGACATCAAGCACTTTTCCGGCGCCGTTGCCGGGGAGGAAAGGTAAAAGGCACTCATACTCCGGTTCCAGTGTAACAGTACTTTCTCGGCGCCATTGTGTTTGTGCTCGAAGCTATTTCCTTTAGATCCTGCAATTGCATCTTTTTGTTTCTTGTTTACACTAGTTTGGCATAATGGACAACAATGAGCTTCTTATTCTATTTCCTGATTTAAGACATGGATGGTTTGATCCGAAAATTAAAAAACCCATGGAACATATTAGTATGAACACTTTGAACACTATTGTTGCTAATGATATGGACCCTGTCTTCGAGACAAGAAGCAGTAGACCCTGTCTTCGAGCAGGTGTTCTGAAGCTAGGTAAATCGCGTACCACCGTCCCAAGGATTCTCCGCCCTATGGCCCCTACTTCTTCTCCCCCTCGTGAGGATCCCTCCTCCGAGGTACCGTCGATTAGGCAATGATAGTTGGCGCCCACCATGGGGCCTGCGGCGTCAGGAGGCCGGAACCGGGAGGGTTCCGCCATGGGAAGCTATGACGAATCCATCACTGTGGGGCGTGTTCTTTACACCGGGAACTTTCCGATCGTCCCGCAGGACGAGTGCTGGATTCCGGCCAGGACCAACCCCATCAAGCTCTCCATCGTCCCAATTGGTGGCATTCACGTCTTCATCGGCGAAACCGTCGATTCCGACGGAAACACCCTGGTAAGTAACGCTGACGCGACCGCCGCTGAGCAGGACGCTGTCGCGAAGATCCGTTCTGAGATGCAGGAGCTTCCCCAGGAAGATTCCGCCTTAGATCGCAAAATTTCAAAGCCCACCCAATCCGCCCCTGAGCAGGAAACTATGGTGGAAGGCCAATGCATATCCGCCTTGGTCTCCCAGGTGTTAGAGAAGCAAAGGTGTCACTTTGTGCACTTCCTCGCACATACCGCAGGGACCGCCTCTCCTCCGAAGGGAGCTGGACCCATGCAGGTTGAAGCTACCGGAGACAGCAACGCCCCGGAGCAGCAAGAGGTTGCTGGAGAAAGCGAAGCCCCGGAATAGCAAGAGGACGTCGGAGATGTAGAAGAATCAATTCTGGGCAATCTAAGTCCAACTTCCGACGATATTTCAACCATGAACACGGAGGAGCTAGAGGGTGAAGAGGAAGCCGAAGTGGAATCCCCTTCGCCTAAGCAGGTCCTAGCGACCATAACTGGGCTAGGGGAGGACGCTTGATACGTCCAATTTGCATCACTATTTTGTATCATAATTTGTTGTTATTCATTGATATATTTCATATTTGGACACAATACTTATGTTATTTCATCTATTTTGCATGTTTCATCATTATTGGAGGATCAAGCACCGGAGCCAGGATTCTGCTGGAAAAAGCACCGTCAGAACGCAATATTTCGGAAGATCAACCGTGGAAGGAAATTATACCAAAAATCCTATTTTTCAAGATGACGAAGGAAGCCAGAAGGAGGAGCCAGCTGGACCCAAGGTGGGCCCACACCATAGGGCGGCGCGGCCCATGGCCTGGCCGCGCCACCATGTGGTGTGGGGGCCCCACTGCCCCTTTCGCCTCCTTTTCTTCGCGAAACCCTTCGTCCCGAAAACCTAAGCCACAGAGGGTACCTCGCGAAGAGTTACAGCCGCCTCGCGGGGCGGAGAACACCGAGAGAGAAAGAGCTCTCCGGCGGGCAGGAATCCGCCGGGAAATTCCCTCCCGGAGGGGGAAATCGACGCCATCGTCACCGTCATCAAGCTGGACATCATCTCCATCACCATCATCATCATCTCCACCATTATCACCGCCGTCTCCACCGCTGGACACCGTCACCGCCGTAGCAATTTGGGTTTGATCTTGATTGTTTGATAGGGGAAACTCTCCCGGTATCGATCTCTACTTGTTGTTGATGCTATTGAGTGAAACCATTGAACCAAGTTTATGTTCAGATTGTTATTCATCATCATATCACCTCTGATCATGTTCCATATGATGTCTCGTGAGTAGTTCGTTTAGTTCTTGAGGACATGGGTGAAGTCTAAATGTTAGTAGTGAATTATGGTTGAGTAATATTCAATGGTATGATATTTAAGTTGTGGTGTTATTCTTCTAGTGGTGTCATGTGAACGTCGACTACATGACACTTCACCATTTATGGGCCTAGGGGAATGCATCTTGTACTCGTTTGCCAATTGCGGGGTTGCCGGAGTGACAGAAACCTAAACCCCCGTTGGTACATCGATGCAGGAGGGATCGCAGGATCTCGCAGTTTAAGGCCGTGGTTAGATTTATCTTAATTACTTTCTTGTAGTTGCGGATGCTTGCAAGGGGTATAATCACAAGTATGTATTAGTCCTAGGAAGGGCGGTACATTAGCATAGGTTCACCCACACAACACTTATCATAACAATGAAGATTATTTAGCCGTATGTAGCGAAAGCACTAGACTAAAATCCCGTGTGTCCTCGAGAACGTTTGGTCATTATAAGTAAACAAACCGGCTTGTCCTTTGTGCTAAAAAGGATTGGGCCACTCGCTGCAATTGTTACTCTCGCACTTTACTTACTCGTACTTTATTCAACTCGTTACATCAAAACCCCGAATACTTGTCCGTGAGCATTTACATGTGAATCCTTCATCGAAACTGCTTGTCAACACCTTCTGCTCCTCGTTGGGATCGACATTCTTACTTATCGAAAATACTACGATACACCCCCTATACTTGTGGGTCATCAAGACTATTTTCTGGCGCCGTTGCCGGGGAGTGAAGCGCTATTGGTAAGTGGAATTGGTAAGGAAAACCTTTACTGTTTGTGCTAATTTTATTTCTGCCTGCTGCTATAAGTTATTATGGAGAGATCTTCTCTTCAATTTTTATTTGGGAAATCTACTACTACTGCAACGGTAGTGGATGAGGCGCTGGGTGAGGAAGTGATACCATATAAAATACCTATGAAAATTATTGAACGTGTTATGGATAACCGCTATGAAGGGGATGGAACTGTCCACCCTGGAGATCATTTATTGTTCTTACATGAATTATGCGGTTTATTCAAGTGTGCAGGTATTGCTATGGATGAAGTGAGGAAGAAACTATTCTCTTTATCGCCGTCTGGTAAGGCGGCGCATTGGTATAAATTATTGGATAATGGGGATTCTCTTGAATGGAATGATATTGTGCCCCGGTTTTATTCTAAGTTCTATCCTCCAAGTGAAATTCACAAGGATCGGAATCGCATATATAATTTTTGGCCTCATGATGGAGAGAGTATTGCCCAAGCTTGGGGGAGATTGAAGTCTTTAATGCTCAAATGCCCCATTCATGAGCTTCCTGGTAATGTTATTATTGATAATTTCTATGCAAGACTTTCTTTTCAAGACAAGACCTTGGCCGGATACTTCTTGTTCTGGATCATTTACATGCAACAAAGAAGAGTTTAAAAGGGACCTTCTTGATCGGATCCAAGAAAATACTCGAAGGTTGGGAGAACAACAAGGATAGAGAATCGGGTATAATTTATGATTATAAATGCATTGAAGCTTTTATGGATACCGATAAATTTCGTAATATGAGTGCTACATATGGTCTTGATTCTCAAGTTGCTGCAAATCTTTATAAAGCTTTTGCCTCTCATTATGAATTGCCTAAGAAGAATTTTGATAAGTATCATGAACCGTATAAAGATAAAATTGATTCATCTATTAATAAATGCGTTGTAGTTGAAACCGCCGATCATGTTATTCCTGAAGCTTATATTGAAAAAACTCCTTTTCCCGCTAAAATGAAGGAGTACTTGTTATAAATAGTGCGGTTCATAAAAGTGAAAAGAAACCTCGTAGAACTCGAAGAACAAATAAAAGTTGAACTCGCCAGTTGCAATAGTTAAAGATCTTGTGACCGAAAATGTGGAGGATGGTCATATTATTTTCTGTGAAGATGCTTCTAATATTGTTTCACATCCTAATAAACCCAAACAAGCTAGTGTTCCTATGCTATCTGTTAGAATTGGTGATCATTGCTATTATGGATTATGTGATATTGGTGCAAGTGTTAGTGCTATTCCCTATGAGCTTTACACGGAGATTATGCACGAAATTGATTCTTGTGAACTTGAAGATATTGATGTGGTTATTCAGCTGGCTAATAGAGAAACTATTTCTCCAATTGGTATTGTTCGAGATGTGGAAGTTCTATGCGGTAAGATTAAATATCCTGCTGACTTTTGGTACTTGGTTCTCGTCGCTAGTGATTATTGTCCTATCATTTTTGGTAGACCTTTTCTAAATACTTGTGGAGCTATTATAGATTGCAAGAAAGAGAAAATTTTGACTAAATTTGCTGGTGAATCTTATGAGTTTAACTTCTCTAAATTTACCAAATCTCCTTATAAAGCTGATTTGCCCAATAATGATTTTAAAATGGAACAGTGTGCATCTATTGTTCTTGTTCCTAATAATCCTTTGCAGCAACATTTGGAGGATAGCGAGAGTGAAGTTTTTAGGAAAGAAAGAGATGAGCTTGAGGAAATTTTTCTTCGCCAACCTATTCTCAAGCATGATTTACCTAGTGGAAGATTTGGGTACAACACCGCCACCAAAGGAAGATCCTGTTTTCGATTTAAAGCCTTTGCCTGATAATCTTAAATATGCTCATATTGATGATAAGAAAATATATCCTGTTATTATTAGTTCTAAGCTTTCAGAGATTGAAGAAGAAAGGTTATTGGAAATATTGAAGAAACACCGAGGAGCTATTGGCTACACTCTTGATGATTTGAAAGGGATTTCTCCTTCTATTTGCCAACATGCTATTAATATGGAAGATGATGCAACGCCTGTTGTTGAACATCGACGTCGTCTAATTCCGAAGATGAAGGAAGTGGTAAGGAATGAGGTATTAAGACTTCTTGAAGCTGGTATTATATATCCTATTGCTGATAGTAGATGGGTTAGTCCTGTGCATTGCGTTCCCAAGAAAGGAGGAATGACCGTTGTGCCTAATGATAATGATGAGCTCATCCCTCAAAGAGTAGTTGTAGGGTATAGAATGTGCATTGATTTTCGAAAAGTTAATAAAGTTACTAAGAAAGATCATTACCCTTTACCATTTATTGATCAAATGCTAGAAAGATTGTCTAAAAATACTCATTTTTGCTTTCTTGATGGTTATTCTGTATTTTCACAAATTGTTGTTAAAGCTAAAGATCAAGAGAAAACCACTTTTACTTGTCCCTATGGAACTTATGCTTATAGACGCATGCCTTTTGGTTTATGTAATGCTCCTGCTACTTTTCAAAGATGCATGTCTGCTATTTTTCATGGTTTTTGCGAGAGTATTGTAGAGGTATTCATGGATGATTTTTCTGTCTATGGGAATTCTTTTGATAGTTGCTTGCGAAACCTTGATAAAGTTTTGCAGTAGATGTGAAGAAACTAACCTTGTTCTTAATTGGGAGAAATGCCACTTTATGGTTAATGAAGGAATTGTATTGGGACATAAAATTTCGAGAGAGGTATTGAAGTTGATAGAGCTAAAGTTGAAGCAATTGAGAAGATGCCCTATCCGAGGGATGTTAAAGGTATTCGTAGTGTTCTTGGTCATGTCGGGTTTTATAGGAGATTTATTAAAGATTTCTCCAAGATTTCAAAGCCTCTTACTAATCTTCTTCAAAAAGACGTACCTTTTGTTTTTGATGATGATTGTAAGGAAGCTTTTGAAACTCTTAAGAAAGCCTTAACAACTCGCTCCTATAGTTGAACCTCCTGATTGGAACTTACCATTTGAAATTATGTGTGATGCTAGTGATTTTGCTGTAGGCGCTGTTCTTGGACAACGAGTAGATAAAAAACTGAATGTTATTCATTATGCTAGTAAAACTCTTGATGCTGCTCAAAGAAATTATGCTACAACTGAAAAACAATTATTAGCTGTAGTCTTTGCTTGCGATAAATTTAGACCTTATATTGTTGATTCAAAAGTTACTATTCATACTGATCATGCTGCAATTAGATACCTTATGACAAAGAAAGATGCTAAGCCGAGGCTTATTAGATGGGTACTTCTTTTGCAAGAATTTGATTTACATATTGTAGATAGGAAAGGTGCCGATAATCCTCGTTGCTGATAATTTGTCTAGATTGGAAAATATTGCTTATGATCCTCGTTCCCGTTAATGATAGTTTTCCAAATGAACAATTGGCTGTAATAAAGGTGAGCTCGCGAGACAGTCCTTGGTATGCTTGATTATGCTAACTTTATTGTTTCCAAGTACTTGCCTCCAACCTTTTCAGCTCAGCGAAAGGAGGAAATTCTTTTATGACTTGAGGCATTATTTCTGGGATGACCCACACTTATATAAAGAAGGAGTGGATGGTATTATGCGAAGATGTGTTCCCGAATATGAACAACAAGAGATATTGAGTAAATGTCATGGTAGTGCTTATGGAGGACATCACGCCGGAGAAAGAACCGCGCAAAAGGTTCTACAATCAGGTTTTTATTGGCCAACTCTCTTCAAAGATGCGAGAAAGTTTATTTTATCTTGTGATGAATGCCAAAGGGTTGGTAATATCTCCGGACGCAATGAAATGCCTATGAATTATACTCTTGTTATTGAACCGTTTGATTGTTGGGGATTTGACTTCATGGGACCTTTTCCCTCTTCGAAGGTAACACTCATATACTTGTTGCTGTTGATTATGTTACTAAATGGGTGGAAGCCATACCTACAAAAAGTGCTGATGGTGAGACCTCTTTAAGAATGCTTTTAGACATTATTTTTCCTAGATTTGGAGTGCCTAGATATATTATGACTGATGGAGGTTCTCATTTTATTCATGGAGGTTTTAGAAAAACTCTTGCTAGGTATGGTATTAATCATAGAATTGCTTCCGCTTATCATCCTCAAACTAGTGGTCAAGTAGAATTATCAAATAGAGAGATTAAATCTATTTTGGGAAAGACTCTTAATAAAACTAGAAAGAATTGGGCTAGTAAATTGAAGGATGCACTATGGGCTTATAGAACTGCTTATAAAAATCCCATGGGAATGTCACCTTATAAAATGGTTTATGGGAAAGCTTGTCATTTACCTTTAGAACTAGAGCACAAAGCTTATTGGGCAGTTAGAGAATTAAATAAAGATCCTAAACTTGCCGGTGATAAGAGGTTGTTGCAATTAAGTTCTCTAGATGAATGGAGAAGTGAAGCTTATGAAAATGCTAAACTCTTTAAAGAGAAAGTTAAAAAATGGCATGATAGAAGGATTATTAAAAGAGAATTTAATATTGGGGATAAAGTCCTATTGTATCGGTCTCGTCTCAGACTCTTTGCAGGGAAATTACTCTCGAAATGGGAAGGACCATATGTTGTCGAGGAGGTGTATCGTTCAGGAGCAATCAAAATTAGCTCTCTCCAAGGCAATGCCACGCAAGTGGTGAATGGACAAAGACTCAAGCATTATATCTCGGGTGATTCTTATAATGTTGATGTTGATATTATTCAAGTGGAAACACCGGAGGCTTTCATCAAAGGGCAAATTGACAGGCCGCCAGAACCCGACTTTGAATAGGTAACAGTACTGGTAATGAAAAGTACGCAATTTACTTTCCGAACAATATTTTCGCTGTTTTTGGAAAATATGAAATATTACGAGATCGAAACGGAGTGGAAAGGACGCACGAGGGCGTGCCACCATAGGGCGGCGCGGCCTGACCTGGGCCCGCGCCGACCTATGGTCTGGCCGCCTCGTCGCCCCTTTCCGACTCTGGTTCGATCTGGTACTTTCCGTTTGTCGTGAAAATTTTTGCTATATAATCCCCCGGACCCCTGGAGGCCCGTATATCGTTTTCTCGACGTATTTTGTTTTGAGCTATTTCTGCCAGGATTTGCTTCGGATCTAGAGCCATCATGTCTTCGTCGGAAACTCCGAAGGACAGCTCCGGCAAGGATGTTGGCAACTTGTACATGGAGGAGCTGAGGATGCACCCCAAGGAGTTGCTGCTCGTTGAAGGAGAACTGCAGATCAAGGATGTCCAGGGTCCTGAAGGAGAAGGAAGCTTGGAAGACAGGATGGAGAAGCTAGAACAAGAGGTTTTCAAATACAAGAAGATGGCTGAGCGTGAGGTGGATATCTTCCACAGGATTGTGTCTGAACTCATTGCTGAACATGAGAAGGAAACTGCAAAGCTTTGGGGCGACATCCTCTCACTTCACGACACCACCAACAAGCTCCAAGCACAACTCTATGACGTTCAGAATCAGAACTGTGAGTATGAAAATAGGTTTAAATACATAAGCCGTGCTGCTAGTTTCAGGATTCCCGAGACCAAGATGTCGTTTCTTGATGGAGAGCCTCTTCCTTGGAAGTTTGATGATGGGAGTTCATCACCACCATCACCGCAGGAGTAACTCATCATCGGTATTGGCATCCCCTTGGTTTGTTCCAAGCTTGGGGGAGTGTCGCGGTATCACATCATCACTATCTTTTACTTTTTATTGTCAAGTAGTGTCATATCATGAGTAGGGAAGTTATCATATAAGATGTGTTGCAGTTTGGAAGTATCTCTCCTTTAGTTGGTTGTCTATGTATCCCTTGGTGTGAGTTATCGTTATGGAATATTAATGAGAAGTCTTATCATTTACATATTGCACATCTTATTTTAGTTTGCAATCTCTATTATATGATTTACCTTGTTGTTAGTATTGGTATCACTTTGGGAGCATTGAATAAATCTATGTGGTTTTGGCAAACTTAGCATTGGTCAATAGCAACAACACTTTGAGGTTTAAGTAGAAAAGAGAAATACATGTAGATGTTTCATTGTCTTTCTTTCTTGTTAGCTCATAGCTTATTATTCTGAAGTTAAAATTGTTTGTGCTTACAAGGAAGATGCATGATTGTTTCTATCACATGTATATTTGTTTGTTTCCTCGACTCTTATGCTTGCTAATTAACCTTGCTAGCCAAAGACCTGTACTAAGAGGGAATACTTCTCGTGCATCCAAACCTTAACCCAAACCTATGCCATTTGTGTCCACCATACCTACCTACTATATGGTATTTTCTGCCATTCCAAGTAAATACTTCATGTGCTACCTTTAAACAATTCAAAACTTAGTATCTCTTATTTGTGTCAATGTTTCATAGCTCATGAGGAAGTATGTGGTGTTTTATCTTTCAATCTTGTTGGGCAACTTTCACCAATGGACTAGTGGCTACATCAGCTTATCCAATAATTTTGCAAAAAGAGCTGGCAATGGGATTCCCAGTCCCGAATTAATTAACTTAAATAGACACTCCTCCATGGTTTGTGATTGTTGGACGGCACCCGAAGGATTCGGTTAGCCATGGCTTGTGTAAGCAAAGGTTGGGGGGAGTGTCATCATCATAATAAAACTAAAATAAAAAGGCACTCCTTCATGGTATGAGATTGTTGGCGGGCACCCGAGGATTCGGTTAGCCATGGTTTGTGAAAGAAAGGTTGGAAGGAGTGCCACATAAAATGAAAATAATATGGGAGCCGCTCTTTGAAGGTTGTCTGGCAAGGGGGTTAGAGTACCCGCTACCAGTCGTTGACAACAACAAATACCTCTCAAAATGTTACTTTTATTCTCTTTATATGATTGCAAAAATGAAAAAGCTCTAGTACATGATTTAATCCATGCTTCCCTCTGCGAAGGGCCTGTCTTTTACTTTATGTTGAGTCAGTAAACCTATTTCCCTCCATCTCAAGCAAGCATTTGAGTAGTTGTGATCAAACCATTATATTGTGATTTACTTCATCATGTCTTTTATTCTTCCTTGTTTAGTACAAGTTTTATCTGAATGAATATAGCTTTGCAAGTTACCAATGATCATGAGGAGACCATTATGATTGAGTATGCAAGTTGTGCCATATAAACTTTAACATGAGAGCGCTGCTCAATGAGATAAGTATAATCTGTTAATTGTTCTCTGACCAAGAACGAAGTTTGCCATCACCAACTATGATTTCTTATGCACCTTTATTTGTGATTACCTTATACTTGTTTCAAGTTGAGCTATATGAGGAAGTTGTTTACTATAATGTCTTGTGTGAATGAATATGATGCTTCTTGTCCGTATTTTATTTATCGACTCTTCACTCCATAAACATGTGGTCCTGTTTACCGAGCTCAGTTTCGCTTGGGGACAAGCGAAGTCTAAGCTTGGGGGGAGTTGATACGTCCCATTTGCATCACTATTTTGTATCATAATTTGCTGTTATTCATTGATATATTTCATATTTGGACACAATACTTATGTTATTTCATCTATTTTGCATGTTTCATCATTATTGGAGGATCAAGCACCGGAGCCAGGATTCTGCTGGAAAAAGCACCGTCATAACGCAATATTTCGGAAGATCAACTGTGGAAGGAAATTATACCAAAAATCCTATTTTTCAAGATGACGAAGGAAGCCGGAAGGAGGAGCCAGTCTGGACCCAAGGTGGGCCCACACCATAGGGCGGCGCGCCCCATGGCCTGGCCGCGCCACCTTGTGGTGTGGGGGCCCCACCGCCCCTTTCGCCTCCTTTTCTTCGCGAAACCCTTCGTCCCGAAAACCTAAGCCCCAGAGGGTACCTCGCAAAGAGTTACAGCCGCCTCTGCGGGGCGGAGAACACCAGAGAGAAAAGAGCTCTCCGGCGGGCAGGAATCCACCGGGGAAATTCCCTCCCGGAGGGGGAAATCGACGCCATCGTCACCGTCATCAAGCTGGACATCATCTCCATCACCATCATCATCATCTCCACCATTATCACCGCCGTCTCCACCGCTGGACACCGTCACCGCCGTAGCAATTTGGGTTTGATCTTGATTGTTTGATAGGGGAAACTCTCCCGGTATCGATCTCTACTTGTTGTTGATGCTATTGAGTGAAACCGTTGAACCAAGTTTATGTTCAGATTGTTATTCATCATCATATCACCTCTGATCATGTTCCATATGATGTCTCGTGAGTAGTTCGTTTAGTTCTTGAGGACATGGGTGAAGTCTAAATGTTAGTAGTGAATTATGGTTGAGTAATATTCAATGGTATGATATTTAAGTTGTGGTGTTATTCTTCTAGTGGTGTCATGTGAACGTCGACTACATGACACTTCACCATTTATGGGCCTAGGGGAATGCATCTTGTACTCGTTTGCCAATTGCGGGGTTGCCGGAGTGACAGAAACCTAAACCCCGTTGGTACATCGATGCGGGAGGGATCGCGGGATCTCGCAGTTTAAGGCTGTGGTTAGATTTATCTTAATTACTTTCTTGTAGTTGCGGATGCTTGCAAGGGGTATAATCACAAGTATGTATTAGTCCTAGGAAGGGCGGTACATTAGCATAGGTTCACCCACACAACACTTATCATAACAATGAAGATTATTTAGCCGTATGTAGCGAAAGCACTAGACTAAAATCCCGTGTGTCCTCGAGAACGTTTGGTCATTATAAGTAAACAAACCGGCTTGTCCTTTGTGCTAAAAAGGATTGGGCCACTCGCTGCAATTGTTACTCTCGCACTTTACTTACTCGTACTTTATTCAACCGTTACATCAAAACCCCCGAATACTTGTCTGTGAGCATTTACAGGTGAATCCTTCATCGAAACTGCTTGTCAACACCTTCTGCTCCTCGTTGGGATCGACATTCTTACTTATCGAAAATACTACGATACACCCCCTATACTTGTGGGTCATCAACGCTGACGCAGAAGAGACTCCTACCGGCGTAGCGCTCCTAGGACCATCTACTTCAGAGACTCTACCCGCGCGACCTCGTCGCCGTGCTGCGCTGGATTTAGGAGAAGAAAACGATTTCGGGAGCCAGCACTACCTAACTCCGGAAGAGCTCGTCGAACAGGCAGGCCAAGGTGCTATCGCACACTCGGAAATCCTCAACAAGCCAATCACTCTGGGCGACACCGCAAATCCTGAAGCTCTAGAAGCAAAAAGAAAGGAGATGCTGAGCACCGCCAAAGTAATTGCCAACACTGCAGCAGCAATGCTAGAGGAACGAGAAGAAGCTAGCGAGCTAATGGAAAAATTCCTCAAGAGAGAACGCGAAGCCACTAAATTCTTGGAAGAGGCTAAGAAACTTCGAGCACAATGGGAAACCATGAAGGCAGACGCTGACAAAGAGGCAGATAGAATCCGACGAGAGGCTATTCCCCCTCGAAAGATCAACTTCGCAACTCCCTCAAATCAGAAGCCACTCGGCACTCCTAAGGACAACATGAAGAAGGCTGCAAAACTCTTGGCGAAAAATGACGAATAAGTCGATATCTCACACCTCCGCACTCTGGTAGCATCAACAATGAAGCAATAGAGCAAGGCAGACACTTCACGCCGGTTGGAATCCAACCCGGAACACTGTGTATCCACAGCGTAGAAGGACGCCTCCGGAAGGGCTCACCGTGACGACGAATCGCGCACCGGATCTTCGGAGCGCAGAAGGAAAACCAGAGAACATCCAAATCCAATCCTGGTTCCCTCAAAGACACCTCTGATGGACCCAAGGAAGGGAAAGGATCCGATGTATATTGGGAGAGACAAGTACCGGAACCTATCGCCTCTGCGGCGGCCCCAGCCGCCTCCTCGCCGTCGTAGTCCAGTCAGAAACACTAGGCCCCACGGTCCTGGTGGAATCAATATCCACGACGACGTGGTACCTCAGAGGAACAGGAACACAGAACGCGCGCCGGAGCCCCACCTGTGTCAGAACAAAGAGCGCGAGCCGGAACCCAGCAAAAGCCGGAACGACGGTGGCGACCGCTGATACGCGTACAGCACGCGTCCGTTGGGAACCCCAAGAGGAAGGTGTGATGCGTACAGCGGCAAGTTTTCCTCAGTAAGAAACCAAGGTTTATCGAACCAGTAGGAGCCAAGAAGCACGTTGAAGGTTGATGGCGGCGGAGTGTAGTGCGGTGCAACACCAGGGATTCCGGCGCCAACGTGGAACCTGCACAACACAACCAAATTACTTTGCCCCAACGTGACAGTGAGGTTGTCAATCTCACCGGTTTGCTGTAACAATGGATTAGATGTATAGTGTGGATGATGATGTTTGCAGAAAACAGTAAGAACGAGTATTGCAGTAGATTGTATTCGATGTAAAGAATGGACCGGGGTCCACAGTTCACTAGTGGCGTCTCTCCCATAAGAAATCGCATGTTGGGTGAACAAATTACAGTTGGGAAATTGACAAATAAAGATAGCATGACAATGCACATACATGTTATGATGAGTAGTGTGAAATTCAATTGGGCATTACGACAAAGTACATAGACCGCTATCCAGCATGCATCTATGCCTAAAAAGTCCTCCTTCAGGTTATCATCCGAACCCCTTCCAGTATTAAGTTGCAAACAACAGACAATTGCATTAAGTATGGTGCGTAATGTAATCAACACAAATATCCTTAGACAAAGCATTGATGTTTTATCCCTACTGGCAACAGCACATCCACAACCTTAGAACTTTACTCGTCATCGTCCCGAGATATAATGGAGGCATGAACCCACTATCAAGCATAAATAATCCCTCTTGGAGTTACAAGTAACGACTTGGCCAGAGCCTCTACTAATAACGGAGAGCATGCAAGATCATAAACAAACATAGATGGTAGATTGATAATCAACATAACATAGCATTCTATATTCATCGGATCCCAACAAACGCAACATGTAGCATTACAAATAGATGATCTTGATCATGTTAGGCAGCTCACAAGATCCGGCAATGATAGCACAACGAGGAGAAGACAATCATCTAGCTACTGCTATGGACCCATAGTCCAGGGGTGAACTACTCACACATCACTCCGGAGGCGACCATGGCAGTGAAGAGTCCTCCGGGAGATGATTCCCCTCTCCGGCAGGGTGCCGGAGGCGATCTCCTGAATCCCCCGAGATGGGATTGGCGGCGGCGACGTCTCTGGAAGGTTTTCCGTACCGTGGCTCTCGGTACTGGAGTTATTATCGACGAAGGCTTCTTATAGACGGAGAGGTAGGTTTAGGGGCGACGCGAGGGCCCCACACTCCAGGGCCGCGCGGCTAGAGCCTGGGCCGCGCCGCCCTGCTGTGGTGTCGCCTCATCGCCCCACTTCGTTTCCCTTTCGTACTTCTGGAAGCTTCGTGGAAAAATAAGATCCTGGGCGTTGATTTCGTCCAATTCCGATAATATTTCCTTACTAGGATTTCTGAAACCAAAAACAACAGAAAACAGCAACTGGCTCTTCGGCATCTCGTTAATAGGTTAGTGTCAGAAAATGCATAAATATGACATAAAGTATGTATAAAACATGTGTATATCATCAATAAAGTAGCATGGAACATAAGAAATTATGGATACGTTGGAGACGTATCAACCGCCACCATGGAGAAGGCAGCCATCGAAGCCGGAGTCAGCATCGGGAAGGGCGTGGAGAATCCGAAGGCAGAAGCAAGAGGTCTAACATGCCCCCTCGCAGATCTCCCTCCCCACCGCCTAGTGGAGGAGGTGGAGGCTGCGGCCGGAGATCCCGCTCCCGCTCGAAATCCCCTCGCAATGGCTCACGCGATGCAAGGGAACGTCTCAATGAGTACAGATCTGGATACATTGGCCCAAAATGCTTTGGCAGGATGATCCATGAGGAGCCTTATCCAAAGGGCTTGAACCTTAAGCTACCCGAAAATCTGAAGCACTATGATGGCAGTGAAAGACCCGATACCTGGATCGAGGATTACTTCAACACAGTAAATTTCGCCAGAGGGAATCAAATGATAGCCCGTCGCATGCTTCAGCTGTACCTTATTGGTCCAGCTCGTACCTGGCTTGGTGACCTCCCGGAGAATACCATCTTTTGCTGCTTCGACTTGAAGATTGCCTTCGATAAGCACTTCAGGGGTACCTACAAGATGCCTGCCACAACAAGCGACCTGCAAGCATGTATTCAAAAAAAGGTGAAACATCGCGAAACTTCCTCACACGATGGTTGACAACCAGGAACGAGTGCGAAAACGTGGATAATCGCACAACTATGCATGCCTTCATCGGTGGACTGTAGAGAGGAGGATTGCTCCGGCACAAGCTCACCTGCATTATCAATGAAAACATCTTACGTTGGATGACATGATCGGCATCATAAGTAATCACACCGCCGCTAATGATGACGCTGGTGGAGAACTTGCCGCTACAGCCTTACCCCTTCATCAGCAGAAGAAAAACCGCGATAACGGTGGCACCATCAACAACAACAAGCGGAAGAATCCCCCCGGTGACCAAAGGAGCGGCGGATCTGACATGGTCGCTGTAGCGTTCCAACGCGGAGGTCAAGGAGGCAGTAGAGGACGCAGACGTGGGGGCGGAGCCAGCAGGGGCCAGCAGCGTGCTGACGAGGTCACAGCTACTGGGTTCCGCGTTCCCCAAACCTACGAAGAATACAGGGACATGCCATGCCTGGCCCATATGGATCTGGCTATCGACAAATCCTCACACACCAACCGCAACTGCAAGTGGGTGAATGACCTGCAGGTCGACCCGGAAGCAGGCTACAAGCGAGCCCGGAAGCACCGCCCACGCGGCAAAGGAGGCAAAGGCAAGAACAAGGAAAAGGACAAGGACAGTTCCGAGGCGATGGACGAGGATGCCGCTTCGCCGGATCCCAAGGAGGGTTCCGCAGCTAACAAATCCAATCCCTTCGTCAAAAAGAGTGATGGTGCATAGCACACCTTTCTCGGAACCCCGACAGTCCGCACCAGCAAGTCAGCGCTCCGAATCCTGAACGCCACAGTTCCGGCTGTGCCGCAGTATATCAGGTGGTCGGAAACTCCGTGTACGTTTGATAGGTTGGATCACCCCACCATCATTCTGAAAGAGTGCTACGCCTTGGTTGTAAGTCCCCGCATCGATGGGTATGATTTCTCCAAGTGCCTCATGGACGGAGGAGCCAGTTTGAACATCATCTACCTCTAGACTCTGGAGAGAATGCAGCTTACCCAGGAACAGCTCAAGCACAGCAACACCGAGTTCCACGGCGTGGTTCCGGGTAAGAAAGCAAACTCCCTGGGCAGCATCAGACTTCACGTGGCCTTCGGTGATGTTAATAATTTCCGCAAAGAGATGATCACGTTTGAGGTCGTGCCCTTCAAGATCTCCTACCACGTCATCTTCGGCAGACCCACCTACCACAAATTTCACGCCAGAGCGTGCTAAATCTACAACAAGCTCAAGATTCCGGGTCCTAATGGTATGATCACCATATCCGGAGACTACAAGAAAGCTCAGGAGTGCGAGTTAGGCGAAGCCGCCTTCGCAAAATCTGTGATATCTGGAGAGGAGCTGCAAGGCTACAGAGCCGCGGTGGATCCAAAAGAGATGCATACCACCAAGAAGCAGATCTCCGAACAGAAAACTTCGTTCAAGGCCGCGATAGACACCAAGAAGATCGACCTCAATGTAGGAGATAGCTCCAAGCAGGTGTCGGTTGGAACCAGCATGGACCCCAAATAGGAAGACGTGCTCATCGAGTTCCTCCGCGCTAACATAGATATCTTTGCATGGCAACCTTCTGACATGTCTGGAGTACCAAGGGAACTCGCCGAGCACTACCTCAACATAAATCTGGGGGCTAAACCTGTGAAGCAAGCTCTGTGATGCTTTGGAGATAAGAAGCACCACGCCATAGGAATGGAACTAGCAAAGTTACTAGAGGCAGGTTTCGTAGTAGAAGTTATCCATACTGATTGGGTTGCAAACCCCGTCTTTGTACCCAAAAAGAATTCTGAAATACTAAGAATGTACATCTATTACTCCGGCTTGAATAAGCATTGTCCGAAGGATCCATTCCCTTTGCTGCGCATTGACCAAGTCATTGATTCGACGGCAGGGGCGGAACTTTTGTGTTTTCTTGACGAATATTCCGGGTATCGCCAGATCCGGATGAACAAGTCTGACCAAAAGGTGACCTCGTTCATCACCCTGTTTGGCACTTACTGCTATGTCATGATGCCTTTTGGTTTGAAAAATGCAGGTGCCACTTACTAGCGTACGATGCAACGGTGCTTAAAGGACCAGATTGGCCGAAACGTACACGCCTACGTCGACGACATCGCGGTCATGACCCGGAAAGGATCTGACTTGATCAGCGACCTCACAGAAATCTTTGAGAACCTCCAACGGTACAAGATGATGTTAAATCCGCTGAATTGCGCCTTTGGCGTGCTAGCCGGAAAACTCCTCGGCTTCATCGTCTCTCATAGAAGCATTGAAGTTAACCCGGAAAAATCAAGGCAATCCTGTGCATCAAAAGGACAACTTGTCTTAAAGATGTACAATGACTAACTGGTTGTGTTGCAGCAATCAGTAGGTTTGTTAGCCGTCTTGGCGAGAAGGCACTACTTTTATACAAACTGCTGAAGAAGACAGACAAATTTGTCTGGGACGACGCAGCAGACGCATCACTTCAGGAATTGAAGGAAATACTTGTCTCCCCACCTATTCTAGCAGCTCCGAAAGAGTCAGAGCCTATGCTCCTCTATGATACGTCTCAAACGTATCTATAATTTCTTATGTTACATGCTACTTTTATGATGATACTCACATGTTTTACACACACTTTATGTCATTATTATGCATTTTACGGCACTAACCTATTGATAAGATGCCGAAGCGCCAGTTCCTGTTTTCTGATGTTTTTGGTTTCAGAAATCCTACAAAGGAAATATTCTCGGAATTGGACGAAATCAACGCCCAGGGTCTTATTTTTCCATGGAGCTTCCAGAAGACCGAAGAGGATACGAAGTGGGGCGACGAGGCGCCCAGACCACATGGCCGCGCGGCCAAGGGTGGGCCCGCGCCGCCCTATGGTGTGGGGCCCTCGTCAGCCTTCCGACTCTGCCCTTCCGCCTACATATACTCTCCATCGCGAAAACCCTATCACCGAGAACCACGATACGGAAATAGTACCAGAGATGTCGCCGCCGCCAATCCCATCTCGGGGGATTCAGGAGATCACATCCGGCACCCTGCCGGAGAAGGGAATCATCTCCCGGAGGGCTCTTCATCACCATGATCGCCTCCGGATTGATGTGTGAGTAGTTCACCCTTGGACTATGGGTCCATAGCAGTAGCTAGATGGTTGTCTTCTCCTCTTGTTCCATCATGTTTAGATCTTGTGAGCTGCCTATCATGATCAAGATCATATATTTGTAATGCTACATGTTGTGTTTGTTGGGATCCGATGAATATGGAATACTATGTCAAGTTGATTATCAATCTATCATATATGTGTTGTTTATGATCTTGCATGCTCTCCGTTGCTAGTAGAGGCTACGGCCATGTTGATACTTGTGACTCCAAGAGGGAGTATTTATGCTCGATAGTGGGTTCATGCCTCCATTGAATGCGGGACGCAGTGACAGAATGTTCTAAGGTTGTGGATGTGCTGTTGCCACTAGGGATAAAACATCGATGATTTGTCTAAGGATATTTGTGTTGATTACATTACGCACCATACTTAATGCAATTGTCTGTTATTTGCAACTTAATACTGGAAGGGGTGCGGATGCTAACCCGAAGGTGGACTTTTTAGGCATAGATGCATGCTGGATAGCGGTCTATGTACTTTGTCGTAATGCCCTAAGTAAATCTCATAGTAGTCATCATGATATGTATGTGCATTGTTATGCCCTCTCTATTTGTCAATTGCCCAACTGTAATTTGTTCACCCAACATGCTATTTATCTTATTGGAGAGACACCACTAGTGAACTGTGGACCCCGGTCCATTCTTTTACATCTGAATACAATCTACTGCAATCATTGTTCTCTACTGTTCTTCGCAAACAAACATCATTTTCCACACCATACGTTTAATCCTTTGTTTACAGCAAGCCGGTGAGATTGACAACCTCACTGTTAAGTTGGGGCAAAGTATTTTGATTGTGTTGTGCAGGTTCCACGTTGGCGCCGGAATCCCTGGTGTTGCGCCACACTACACTCCTCCGCCAACAACCTTCACGTGGTCCTTGACTCCTACTGGTTCGATAACCTTGGTTTCTTACTGAGGGAAAACTTGCTGTTGTACGCATCACACCTTCCTCTTGGGGTTCCCAACGGACTTGTGCTTCACACGTTATCAAGCTCTTTTTCTGGCGCCGTTGCCGGGGAGATCAAGACACGCTGCAAGGGGAGTCTCCCACTTCCAATCTCTTTACTTTGTTTTATTTACTGCTTTGTTTGCTTTCTTTATATAAAAAATACAAAAGAAATTTGTTACTTGCTTTACTTTATTTACTGTCTTGTTTTCTTTCTCTATATTAAAAACACAAAAAAATTAGTTACTTGCATTTATTTTATTTAGTTTGCTTTATTTACTACTGCTAAAATGGGTAATCCTGAGAATACTAAGTTGTGTGCCTTCACAAGCACAAATAATAATGATTTCCTATGCACACCTATTGCTCCACCTGCTACTACAGCAGAATTTTATGAAATTAAACCTGCTTTACTAAATCTTGTTATGAGAGAGCAATTTTCTGGTGTTAGTTCCGATGATGCTTGCTTGCCCATCTTAATAATTTTGTTGAACTTTGTGAAATGCAAAAGTATAAGAATGTAGATGGTGACATTATAAAATTGAAATTGTTTCCTTTCTCCTTAAGAGGAAGAGCTAAAGATTGGTTGCTATCTTTGCCTAAAAATAGTATTGATTCATGGACTAAATGTAAGGATGCTTTGATTGGTAGATATTATCCTCCTGCTAAAATTATATCTTTGAGAAGTAGCATAATGAATTTTAAGCAATTGGATAATGAGCATGGTACCCAAGCATGGGAAAGAATGAAATCTTTGGTCAAGAATTGCCCTACCCATGGACTGACTACTTGGATGATCATCCAAACCTTTTATGCAGGACTGAATTTTTCTTCGCGGAACCTATTGGATTCAGCTGCTGGAGGTACTTTTATGTCCATCACCTTAGGCGCCGCAACAAAGCTTCTTGATGATATGATGATATGATGATAAATTACTCTGAATGGCTCCACAAGGTAAGAAGGTAAATTCTGTTGAAGAAACCTCCTCCTTGAGTGATAAGATTGATGCTATTATGTCTATGCTTGTGAATGGTAGATCTAATGTTGATCCTAATAATGTTCCTTTAGCTTCATTGGTTTCTCAAGAAGAGCATGTTGATGTGAACTTCATTAAAAATAATAATTTCAACAACAATGCTTATAGGAATAATTCTGGTAACAACTATAGGCCATATCCTTCTAATAATAACAATGGTTATGGTAATTCTTATGGTAATTCTTACAACAATAATAGGAGTGTACCCCCTGGTCTTGAAGCCATGCTTAAAGAATTTATTAGTACACAAACTGCTTTTAATAAATCTGTTGAGGAAAAGCTTGGTAAAATTGATGTTCTTACTTCTAAGGTTGATAGTCTTGTTGCTGATGTTGATCTTTTAAAATTGAAAGTTATGCATAATGAAACTAAAGATATTAAGTCATTTGCTACAGCAAACGCTATCCAAGTTCGAATTAATGAGAATATTAGATTGATGGCTGAATTGCATGCTAGGTGGGAAAAAGAAGAAACATTTGCTAAAGAGAATAATGTAGCTAAAGTTTGGACTATTACCACCACTAGTAATGTTGATGCTTCACATGTTGCTAAACCTACTACTATCAATGGTAAAATAATTGGTGTTAGCAATGTTTCTACTCCTAATGCAAAGCGTGCAAAACTGCCCGAAACTGCCAAAGCTATTGAAACTGTTTGTGATAAAACTGCTGAAATTTTTCAAAATATTGGGGACAATGATCCCATTGCTGTAGATCATAATGGTTTAGATTTTGATGATTGTCACATCTCTGAAGTTATTAAGTTCTTACAAAAACTTTCTAGAAGTCCTAATGCTAGTGCTATAAATTTGGCCTTTACAAAACATATTACAAATGCTCTCATAAAAGCTAGAGAAGATAAATTAAAACTTGAAACTTCTATTCCTAGGAAGTTAGATGATGGTTGGGAGCCCATCATTAAGATTAAGGTCAATGATTTTGATTGTAATGCTTTATGTGATCTTGGTGCAAGTATTTCTGTTATGCCTAAGAAAATCTATGATATGCTTGACTTGCCACCATTGAAAAATTGTTATTTGGATGTTAATCTTGCTGATAATTCTATAAAGAAACCTTTGGGGAGGATTCACAATGTTCGCATGATGGTTAACAATAACCTTGTCCCCGTTTATTTTGTTGTCTTGGATATTGAATGCAATGCATCTTGTCCCATTATTTTGGGAAGACCTTTTCTTCGAACTGTTTGTGCTATTATTGATGTGAAGGAAGGTAATATTAAGTATCAATTTCCTCTCAAGAAAGGTATGGAACACTTCCCTAGAAAGAGGATGAAGTTACCTTATGATTTTATTATTAGAACAAATTATGATGTTGATGCTTCATCTCTTGATAATACTTGATTCACACTTTACGCGCCTAGCTGAAAGGCGTTAAAGAAAAGCGCTTATGGGAGACAACCCATTATTTTACTTCTGCACTTTTGTTTTATATTTGAGTCTTGGAAGTTGTTACTACTGTAGCAACCTATCCTTATCTTTATTTTATTGCATTGTTGTGCCAAGTAAAGTCTTTGATAGTAGGGTTGATACTAGATTTGGATTACTGCGCAGAAACAGATTTCTTGCTGTCACTAAATTGAGTAGCCCCGTTTGTAGGTAACTCAGAAAAATCTGCCAATTTACGTGCGTGATCTTCAGATATGTACGCAACTTTCATTAAATTTGAGCTTTTTCATCTGAGCAAGTTAAGTGCCCCAGAAAAATTTGTCTTTACGGACTGTTCTGTTTTGACAGATTCTGCCTTTTATTTCGCATTGCCTGTTTTGCTATGTTTGATGGATTTATTTGTTCCATTAACTTTCAGTAGCTTTGTGCAATGTCCAGAAGTGTTAAGAATGATTATGTCACCTCTGAATATGTGAATTTATGATTATGCACTAACCCTCTAATGAGTTTGTTTCGAGTTTGGTGTGGAGGAAGTTTTCAAGGATCAAGCGAGGAGGATGATACAATATGATCAAGAAGAGTGAAAAGTCTAAGCTTGGGGATGCCCCCGTGGTTCATCCTGCATATTTCAAGAAGAATCAAGCATCTAAGCTTGGGGATGCCCAAGGCAACCCTTCTTCATCGACAACTTATCAGGTCACCTCTAGTGAAACTATATTTTTATTCCGTCACATCTTATGTGCTTTACTTGGAGCGTCTGTATGTTTTTATTTTTGTCTTTGTTTGAATAAAATCGGATCCTAGCATTCTTTGTGTGGGAGAGAGACACGCTCCGCTGTTGCATATGAACACTGGTGTTCTTATCTTTACTTTTAATGTTCATGACGAAGGTTGAAACTGCTTCGTTCATTGTTATATGTTGGAAACAGAAAATGCTTCATGTGGTAATTGGTATAATGTCTTGAATAATTTGATACTTGGCAATTGTTGTGCTCAAATAGATCATGTTTAAGCTCTTGCATCATGTACTTTGCACCTATTAATGAAGAACTACCATAGAGCTTGTTGACATTTGGTTTGCATGATTGGTCTCTCTAAAGTCTAGATATTTTCTGGTGAGGTGTTTGAACAACAAGGAAGACAGTGTAGAGTCTTATAATGCTTGCAATATGTTCTTATGTAAGTTTTGCTGTACCGGTTCATACTTGTGTTTGCTTCAAACAACCTTGCTAGCCAAAGCCTTGTATTGAGAGGGATACTTCTCGTGCATCCAAATCCTTGAGCCAAAACCTATGCCATTTGTGTCCACCATACCTACCTACTACATGGTATTCCAAGTAAATACTTCATGTGCTACCTTTAAACAATTCAAAAGTTATTATCTCTTATTTGTGTCAATGTTTTATAGCTCATGAGGAAGTATGTGGTGTTTTATCTTTCAATCTTGTTGGGCGGACTTTCACCAATGGACTAGTGGCTTCATCCGCTTATCCAATAATTCTGCAAAAAGAGCTGGCAATGGGGTTCCCAGCCCCAATTAATTAACTTTCATTAATAATTCTCTTCACATGTTTTGCTCCGATTCATCAGTAAGCAACTTAATCTCGCAAATAGACACTCCTTCATGGTATGTGAATGTTGGAAGGCACCCGAGGATTCGGTTAGCCATGGCTTGTGTAAGCAAAAGGTTGGGAGGAGTGTCATCTCTAAATAAAACTAAAATACATGTTTAAACAAATAGACACTCCTTCATGGTATGTGAATGATTGGAAGGCACCCGAGGATTCAGTTAGCCATGGCTTGTGAAAGCAAAAGGTTGGGAGGAGTGTCATCCATAAATAAATAAAAACTAAAATACATGTGTAAACAAAAGAGAAGAGGGATGATCTACCTTGCTGGTAGAGATAACGTCCTTCATGGGAGCCGCTCTTTGAAAGTCTGTTTGATGAGAGGGTTAGAGTGCCCACTACCATTCGTTGACAACAACAAACACCTCTCAAAACTTTACTTTTATGCTCTCTTTATGATTTCAAAACTTGAAAAGCTCTAGCACATGATTTAATCCCTGCTTCCCTCTGCGAAGGGCTTTTCTTTTACTTTTATGTTGAGTCAGTTTACCTACTTCTTTCTATCTTAGAAGCAAACATTTGTGTCAATTGTGTGCATTGATTCCTACATACTTGCTTATTTGCATTCATCATATTACTTTGTGTTGACAATTATCCATGAGATATACATGTTGAAGTTGAAAGCAACCGCTGAAACTTATATTTTTCTTTGTGTTGCTTCAAAACTTTCTACAAAGAATTTATTGCTTTATGAGTTAACTCCTATGCAAGTCTTATTGATGCTTGTCTTGAAAGTACTATTCATGAAAAGTCTTTGCTATATGATTCAGTTGTTTAATCATTGTCTTTACCATTGCTTCGAATCACTTCATTCATCTCATACGTTTACAATAGTATTGATCAAGATTATGATAGCATGTCACTTCAGAAATTATCCTTGTTATCGTTTACCTACTCGAGGGCGAGTAGGAACTAAGCTTGGGGATGTTTGATACGTCTCAAACGTATCTATAATTTCTTATGTTCCATGCTACTTTTATGATGATACTCACATGTTTTATACACACTTTATATCATTATTATGCATTTTTCGGCACTAACCTATTGACAAGATGCCGAAGCGCCATTTCCTGTTTTCTGCTGTTTTTGGTTTCAGAAATCCTACAATGGAAATATTCTCGGAATTGGACGAAATCAACGCCCAGGGTCTTATTTTTCCACGGAGCTTCCAGAAGACCGAAGAGGATACGAAGTGGGGCGACGAGGCGCCCAGACCACAGGGCCACGCGGCCAAGGGTGGGCCCGCGCCGCCCTATGGTGTGGGGCCCTCGTCAGCCCTCCGACTCTGCCCTTCCGCCTACATATACACTCCGTCGCGAAAACCCTATCACCGAGAACCACGATACGGAAATAGTTCCAGAGACGCCGCCGCCGCCAATCCCATCTCGGGGGATTCAGGAGATCACCTCCGGCACCCTGACGAAGAGGGGAATCATCTCCTGGAGGGCTCTTCATCACCATGATCGCCTCCGGATTGATGTGTGAGTAATTCACCCTTGGACTATGGGTCCATAGCAGTAGCTAGATGGTTGTCTTCTCCTCTTGTGCCATCATGTTTAGATCTTGTGAGTTGCCTATCATGATCAAGATCATCTATTTGTAATGCTACATGTTGTGTTTGTTGGGATCCTATGAATATGGAATACTATGTCAAGTTGATTATCAATCTATCATATATGTGTTGTTTATGAGCTTGCATGCTCTCCGTTGCTAGTAGAGGCTCTGGCCAAGTTGATACTTGTGACTCCAAGAGGGAGTATTTATGCTCGATAGTGGGTTCATGCCTCCATTGAATCTGGGACAGTGACAGAAAGTTCTAAGATTGTGGATGTGCTATTGCCACTAGGGATAAACAACAATGCTTTGTCTAAGGATATTTGTATTGTTTACATTACGCACCGTACTTAATGCAATTGTCTGTTGTTTGCAACTTAATACTGGAAGGGGTGCGGATGCTAACCCGAAGGTGGACTTTTTAGGCATAGATGCATGCTGGATAGCGGTCTATGTACTTTGTCGTAATGCCCTAAGTAAATCTCATAGTAGTCATCATGATATGTTTGTGCATTGTTATGCCCTCTCTATTTGTCAATTTCCCAACTGTAATTTGTTCACCCAACATGCTATTTATCTTATTGGAGAGACACCACTAGTGAAGCTGTGGACCCCGGTCCATTCTTTTACATCTGAATACAATCTACTGCAATCATTGTTCTCTACTTGTTCTTCGCAAACAAACATCATTTTCCACACCATACGTTTAATCCTTTGTTTACAGCAAGCCGGTGAGATTGACAACCTCACTGTTATGTTGGGGCAAAGTATTTTGATTGTGTTGTGCAGGTTCCACGTTGGCGCCGGAATCGCTGGTGTTGCGCCGCACTACACTCCTCCGCCAACAACCTTCACGTGGTCCTTGACTCCTACTGGTTCGATAACCTTGGTTTCTTACTGAGGGAAAACTTGCTGCTGTACGCATCACACCTTCCTCTTGGGGTTCCCAACGGACGTGTGCTTCACGCGTTATCACTGTACCTGGCAGCTTCCAACAAAGTTATCAGTCTCGTCATCGTGGTGGAGCAAAAAGAGGAAGGTCATGAATATGGAGTCCAGAGGCCAGTCTATTACATTAGCGAGGTACTTACGGAATCCAAAGAAAGATATCCTCACTTTCAGAAGCTAGCCTACGGCGTATTCCTAGGTAGCAGGAATCTGAGACACTACTTTCAAGAGCACCCCATGACAGTCGTAAGCAAGGCTCCACTGTCAACGATTCTTAATAACGCTGACGCAACATGACGCACAACAAAGTGGGGCATAGAATTATCTGCCTTCGACATCAATTACATAGCCAGGATTTCGATCAAGTCCCATATTCTGGCGGATTTCGTCGCGGATTGGACAGAAGCTCCGGATGCCGATCTGGAGCCGGAACCTGAAACTTGGGTCATGCACTTTGACGGATCCAATCAGCATCAAGGTTTAGGAGCCGGAGTCACCCTGAAGTCCCCAATCGGAGAAGAACTGCAATACGTTCTGCAGATTCACTTCGAAGCTACAAACAACATTGCGGAATACGAGGCTCTACTACACGGTATGCGCATCGCTAAGGAAATTGGGATCAAGCACATTATATGCTTCGGAGATTCCGACCTGGTGGCACAACAAGTAGCCGGAACCTGGAACGCTAGAAACTCCGTTATGGTGGCTTACAGAGATGAAGTCGACGAGATCGCCAAGTGCTTTCTCGGATATGAAGTCAAGTACCTCCGGAGAGATGATAACACAGCGGCTGATATGCTATCAAACCTCGGATCCGGCAGGAAACCCATTCCTCCCGGAATTTTCCTTGAGCACTTACGGATACACTCGGTAAAGGGCGCTAACCCGAAAAACCCTGATGTGGCAGTGTCTCCAACTAAGGAGGATATGGTAATCACTCCGGCCTGGACTAAGCCTTTCCTGGATTACCTTTTGGACCGCAATAAGTTGCCAGAGGATGAGGTCCTCGCACGACAGGTCGCCAGACGAGCAAGATCCTACACAATAGTTGATGGACAGCTCTACAAAAGAAGTGCAAACGGGGTATTATGAAATGCGTCTCAAATCAAGATGGCATTGAAATCCTTAGAGAGATTCATGCTGGAGATTGCGGGCATCATGCCGCTCCCAGATCCCTCGTTGCAAAAGATTTTCGGGAAGGATTTTACTATCTCACAGCTAAAGAAGATGCTGAGAAATTAGTGAAAACGTGCCGAGGATGTCAATATTACGCTACTCAACCAAATGCTCCAGCTCAGGAGCTCAAGACCATCCCTATCACATGGCCGTTCGTGGTCTGGGGGCTTGATATGGTTGGAAAGTTGAAAAAATCATCTCCTGGTGGTTTTTGAGTACCTTTTGGTCACTATTGATAAGTTTAGTAAGTGGATCGAGGCAAAGCCAGTGAGAAAAGCCGATGGTGCTACAGTGACGTGGAAGACGATGGCGAGGCTCCTGGTACCGGCGGCTTCTCCAGGGACAGCTCCAATCGACGGCGAGCTTGCAGGGTGCTGGCGGGCGAGAAATTGGGGCAGCTCCAGCGATAATGTGGAGGGGGAGGTGGTCGAGGAGGCTCAGTGAGAGGGGAAACGACTGGTGTGCTCAGAGGATGAAGGGGAGGCTCCATTTTATAGGGTCGAGGGGTGGCCGAGGGGGTGCGGGCAGGTGGATGGTGGCGACTGTGCTAGAGGTCGCTAGAGGTCAAGGGAGTGGGTGCGTCCTGTTGGCGATGTCAAGGCAGTCCTAATGCGCGTCATGGCGTTGAAAATGGTGGACGGTAGCGTCATCGACATCGTCGTGTCCTTGCAGTCCCGAGGCGGATGACGGCGACAAGGCTCTCCGGCGCGAGTGGTCGTGTCTGGAAGCTACCTGGCATCATGGTGAGTGGGTGTGAGAGAGGAGAGGACGAGAGGAGGTCGGACGCGATGGGGCGAACGCGTGTACTATCGTGTCCAGGGCGTGTCCATGCGCGCTCTGGCACGTTCTGGGCGTCGTGGGCACGTACCGTTCTGGCCAATGCCAGCGTCTCCTGTGCCCAGGGCGTGCATGTTCGTGCTCAGTGGAGTGAGGGCAAGGCTGAAGGACATCGTCGAGGTCGGCCGAGAAGTGAGAGGATAGGAAGTGGGCATGATGATGGCATGATGCCACGGCATGGTGATGGTTTGGTCAAAATCATGCAAGTACAAGGGTACCAATGCTTGGCATTGTCCAAGGGGTTCAAGGAGAAGTCAATGATGACATAGGGAGTGGTGGTTTAGTCTAAAACCCTCTAGATATTTCAGTGTATGATCAAAGTTGAATTGTGCACCTAAGGTGTTTGATGAAATGGCCGCATGAAACAAAATTTTGAATTTTGCCAAACTCTTTTGTGGGTGTTGTTCAAATAATTTTGGGCATCTCCTGGTGGCCTTGGTATGCAAAGTGGTGGTGGTTTGGTGAAAAATCAAAATGGGGGTGATCTATAGTCTGATTCAATGTTGCCACTTGGTATGCTTGTAATAAGCAAATGAAAAATAATTTGCAAGGTTGGTCAACACCAAAAGTGTTCACCTTGATGAGGTCTTGGATGAGGTTCAAAGAGTTGAGCAAGTTTAGTTTAGAAATATCTTAATACAGGGGCTCAAAGTAGGTAAGATGTTAAAATTGTCGCATATGACCATTATCATATGTGACTTTATTTTGATTTTTCTTTTGATTTGTTTTGCATTTCTTTGATTCAAATGTTATTATTTTGAGTTTAGTAATGTTTCTAAACCATCAACACAAGGTAAAATGGCCTAGGTTAAAGATTTGCAAAGGTGTCCATAGGCTCATATAAGTTGGTATTCTTATTTTCGTTTCTTGTGCTTTGTTTCCCTTTGATCCACATAATCATGGTTAGGGTTCATTTAGTGTTAGGTTGGGTTTATTGAGGGTTTCACCATTTAGATAAACTAAATATGACATAGGCCATTATTTGTAAAAATGACCATAAGCTCACATATGGTTCTATTTCTATTTGGTTTTCTTTTCTTTATTCCTCTTTTGGTTTTGAAAAGGGTAGGGTTTAGGGTTTTGATCTTGTTCAATACTTCAAACAAACATTCATGATCAGAAATCCCACATACATGCATGAACACTATGTACATAAGGTAATGCCATACAAAAAATATGTTGGCTCCAAATTTTGGAAAAAGGGAATTGGTCGTCTTCATTGTTCCGAAATTTGGGATGTTACAAACCTTCCCCCCTTAAACAAAATCTCGTCCCGAGATTTAAGAAAAATTAGGAACCTAAGAGAGATTGGGCAATTGGGTTAACATGAAAACATACTCTGCATGTCATTGGGTGCTTCCTGGGCTTCTGTTGCAATCATGTGGTAGAGACGACCGTTGCGGTTGTTCGGGTTCCTTCTAGTTGCGAAGCGGCGCTGTTGGTGGGCAGGTGCAGTGGTATTGGGGGCTGTCTTCGCCAGCTTCTTGGGTCACTCATTGGAGTAATTACCCGTAACTCCGCATTGATAACAGGTCACCATTGACTTGTCCTTTGGGGCAATAGGGGTAGTATTGGGGTTGTTGTTGTTACTATTGTGGTTGTTGTTGTTGCCTCCGGGCTTCGGGTGTCCTCCATTGTGGTTGGTGAAGTTCGGACGAAACGTCGGAACAGGTGTTTTGTGGGGTCTTGGTGTATATCCTGTAGTTGAACTGTTGCGGTACTTCTATGCATTGGGGGGTCCATTCTGGTGCATCATTCTGCGCTTGCTATTCTCATTGGCCTGGTGCAGCTTTCCTTCCATACTGGATGGCGAGTCCACAAGGGCTTCCAGGTCAGCAAACGGGATGTTCACAAGTACCGTTTGCATCTCATCGTGCAGTCCATTCAGAAATCTTTCCATCTTCTTTTCATTGGTGTTTGTCTCGTCCGGGGCGTACCTAGACAGAGTGAGGAACCTGTCACGGTATTCCACCACGGACATCCTTCCTTGTTTGAGTTCGCGGAACTCATCCCTCATCTTCTTAATCAAACCTGGGGGCACATGGTATCTGCTGAACTTGAGCTTGAAGTCTTCCCAGGTCATCATTTGTCCGACATTCATTACACAGGTACTGTTCCACAAGGTATCGACTTGATAATGCCTACAAGTTGTAGACTAGTGTTTCGTGGAAAGTAGAGGGCAAGTAGATCTCGAAGGTTTCAGCCGAAAAGGTGCTCGACTACTAAAAGCTAGGGTTGTGTTGACAATGAATCGATCCTTTCTTTCTCCCTCGACTCCCCCTTATATAGGAGGCAGAGCCGAGGGTTTCATGATGTACAAGTTACAAACAACAGGAGACTCTTTGAGTTTGTCCCGTATAATTACAAGTCTCTATTCCTAATATATCTCTAATTTCCATATCGACGCTTTATTGGGCTTTCGCGCTTCGTAATCTTCAGGTCGTGGGCCTTCAGTAAACTCCGGGTACATTCTTCGGTAGGCCCATTGGGATGCCTATGTCAGTAGCAACCGAGATTTTGCTTGAATCGTAGAATTGAGTAAAATCTCCATCATTATAATTAGCACACAATTTCTTCGAGTTACTAGACAATCATCATAAAATAGTTATATATTGTATAGGGATAATGGTAAATGTGGCGGGTTCATCTGACGGATCAGGTACCAGTTAACTGCTCTTGTGGCAATCCCGCGAGAACCTACTTCAAGGTCAAGTCCCTGGAAAAGAGAGAGGCCCAGGGGGAGTTTGGTTTTTGTTGTTGGTTTTAAAATACTTTTCTCCCTTTTGTGTAAAGAAATAGATTTGAAAGAATTTTGAAAATTCAAACCAAAAACATTTTATTTTGAAATGAGAAAATTTTGAAATAGTTTTATATAATTTAGAGCTTTGGGTTTTCTAGGATTTTGTTAAAAGGGAAGAAGAGTGAGTTCTATTAGAGAACCATATGAGAGGGGAAAATATTGAAATAGGGTTTACAAAATAATTTTATTTGTGAAAATATGGGTATGATATATGCATGATGCCATGATGATGCATAAAAAAACTAACAATTCTATAGGGGGTGCTACCTGGGCCGTTACAGATGTCTACCCAGAAAGTTAACGCGCGGACACACATGTGATCCGCGGTGTATATGTGGTCCTCTATCAACATGTAGAGGTCACGTTGAATTGTTGAATGCGTCTTCTGTTGCTGCTTCACAAAAATAGACCGCTTCGGCTCTCGGGAACTGGGAAACGGGTTTTTTGGGTTTTTTCAGAAGAACAGCCGTATCCCAGATCCATCTTTTGTTCTCGCTACTAGGTCACATAATACGATGCCCCACGACGTCTCGCATATTTCCGACTTTGTTCGATACATTTATTTCTAAAATGGGATCCACATGAAATAACGGGCCACCAGAACCGCCGGCCGGGGTTCACCGGGTTGGGAACCCACGAAGAAAACACACATAATATATATTAATAATACACTGCAAAACTAGAACCACACACGAACAAAACACTTGAAGAAATAGACCCACATACACAAATAAAACACTAAATAACTACTCGACCCACATGCAAACGAGACTCGGAAATAATAACATTGTTGGGCACACGCGAACTAAACACTCTTCGACACATGATGAGCTAGACGGCGAACTAGACACGACAATTGGTTAGCCACACACTAATCCCACTCCATAGATTCGTCATCGCTGGGGTGTCCTCTGAAGCGGTAGTTGAGATGATGTACACTACTGGGAATAACTTTATAGCCGCACTTATTACCACCAGCGAATCAGGTTCAAAGTTGCCGACGGTAAGATCTTTTAGGCTCTTCTCGTGTTACCGTCGGTGAGTTGGTTTCGAGTCGCTAGGGATAGGGCACTTACCGCCAACGAATCGGGATTGCAACCGCCGAGGGTAAGGTGACCCGTGAGCACCTGGATGGTCCTCCCCTTACCGCCGACGAGTTTGTCTCGGTGACGCCAAGCCTAAATTAACTACCACTAGCGAAACCAATTTGTGTGCGCCATGAATAAAGTGGACTGTCGTGGGCCATTTGAGCAGAAATTACCGCCGGCATCCCTGTTCATTTTCGCCGGGGTATTTCTCATCGCACTAATCTATCGTCGTATCCCTTCTCCCAGCCACACACGCTCGTCTCCTCGCGATTTCCTTTCTCTCACATGCGCTTCCTCCCTCTCCTGCTCCGAGCGGCGCCGATTCGTGATGTCGATCCTCGGTGAGCTGCCTAGCCAGCGCCTCTTTGCTCGATCGGATGCATGCACGGCGCAAGATCCATCCCACTTCGAGCGGCTTCTGGCCTGTGCCGCGAGGATCCTGGCACCTGACGCGGCGAGGCTCATCTTTTGTTTTTGCGGGGAGGCTCATCTGTGGGCAAGGTACGCTTGGAGACGCAGGAGGCTCTGCGACGGCGTGCGGGCGCGGAGGGTGCGGGCCGGCACCGAGATGAAGGGCGCCTCGCCCATCCCCGCGGCGGTCGCCATCATACCTTCGCCGCTCTTCCTCTCGCGCGTCAAGGTAATCCTTCTCTTGTACACTAAATAGCGTCTAGATACATCTAGATTTAGACAAATCTTAAACATCTATTTATAAACAGAGGTAGTATGTTATATCGGCGCACGAGCATCCGTTCCAAGTGCCCATGCTTAGTGTACACTACTTTCTCACCCAGTATGCGCGCTGTCTCTTGCTGTTGCTGTTATACGACTTCCTATGAACGAGTGAATTAAATTAGTGCCTCTTTCGGTTCTAGCATGATGTATCCCCGTGAATAATATACTTTTGCTGTATTGATCATGGTTAGCAATGAAGTTGAGAGTTGGTGGGAAATTAATTGATATAATATAAGCGCACACTTCTCAGTTCTGATGCCTCTGCATGCATGCCTGAACTCTCTGCTAGTGTAGAACGTGCATTTGTTTTCGGTGATAGAACGGTACAACACTGTGAGTCCGAGCATGCAGGAGGAGCTGGCCGGCGGCGATTCAGCGAGTAGGCTGGCCGGCAGGCAGCGGAGCAGCGTGAAGCCTTCTGGGCAAATAGCGGGGCAGCCAGAAGCTAGCTAGCCGCTGTCGGAGAATTTGTATTCACATGTGCAACATGCGTAAGGGCATCTCCAGCGGCGAGCGTCCACGCGCGTCCGTTTGCGTCGATCCTTTTGGTCGAAATCGACCGCGCGTCCGTTTGCGTTGGGATGGCTCCAGCGCCACGATGTATTATCCTTTTTTTTAACATGAAATATAGTTTACATACTTAAAAAATAAACCTAAAACGCGTACTGCTCCTCGCTGCTGTGCTGCTCGTCGTCGCTGTCGATCACGATGAAGTCCGGTACGACCCAAGGCCAGTTGGCATCCGGGGGAGCGTACGCCGGGCGCGCTGCCGGTGCTGGAGGTTGAGGAGGCTGTGGCGGCGGTGGAGGCGCCCAGTACTGCGGCTGTGGCTGCGGTGGAGGCGCCCAGGCCTGCGGCTGTGGCGGCGGTGGCGGAGGCGCCGCCGACTCCAGGAGCGCCTGTCGAAGTGCTTCATCCGCCGACAGGCCCGGCGGCATGACGGCGGTGGCGTAGCGGGGCAGCGGCGGCTGCACAGGCGCGTCGTGCTCGGAGACGAGGACGGCGACCTTCGCCATCTCGTCGTCCGTCATGTTCTCCGGGAACTCGAAGTTCCCGCCCTCCTCAAAGGCCTGCTGCCATTCGTGGAAGACGACAGCGACGAAGTCGTCGCTGTCGTCCTTCGCCTCGTCGCTATGGTACGCGAGCGCCTCGATGTAGTCGTCGTCGTACACAGCGTAGGCTTCGTCGTCGTCGGCGGCGTCGTTGTGCTGCGTGTGCTGACGTCGCGTCCGCGCCTGCAGACGAAGCGTCGGCGCATGCTCACGACGCGTCGGCGCCTGCTGACGACGAGCCGGCGGTGCAGGGCCGAAGGGGTAATCCCTGTCGCCCATGAAGTCTTCCCTTCGTCTCCTGTCCGTCTCCGTGGACAGGTACGTACGCCAAAGCTCGGAGTCGATGGCTGATACGCGTACAACACGCGTCCGTTGGGAACCCCAAGAGGAAGGTGTGATGCGTACAGCGGCAAGTTTTTCCTCAGTAAGAAACCAAGGTTTATCGAACCAGTAGGAGCCAAGAAGCACGTTGAAAGTTGATGGCGGCGAGATGTAGTGCGGCGCAACACCAGGGATTCCGGCGCCAACGTGGAACCTGCACAACACAACCAAAGTACTTTGCCCCAACGAAACAGTGAGGTTGTCAATCTCACCGGCTTGTTGTAACAAAGGATTAGATGTATAGTGTGGATGATGATTGTTTGCAGAGAACAATAGAACAAGTATTGCAGTAGATTGTATTCGATGTAAAGGAATAGGACCGGGGTCCACAGTTCACTAGAGGTGTCTCTCCCATAAGATAAATAGCATGTTGGGTGAACAAATTACAGTTGGGCAATTGACAAATAGAGAGGGCATGACAATGCGCATACATGATATGATGAGTATTATGAGATTTAATTGGGCATTACGACAAAGTACATAGACCGCTATCCAGCATGCATGTATGCCTAAAAAGCCCACCTTCAGGTTATCATCCGAACCCCTTCCAAGCATTAAGTTGCAAACAACAGACAATTGCATTAAGTATGGTGCGTAATGTAATCAATAACTACATCCTCGGACATAGCATCAATGTTTTATCCCTAGTGGCAACAACACATCCATAACCTTAGGGGCTTCTGTCACTCCCCCAGATTCACGGAGACATGAACCCACTATCTAGCATAAATAGTCCCTCTTGGAGTTACAAGCATCAACTTGGCCAAAGCATCTACTAGTAACGGAGAGCATGCAAGATCATAAACAACACATAGATTGATAATCAACATAACATAGTATTCTCTATCTATCGGATCCCAACAAACACAACATATAGTATTACAGATAGATGATCTTGATCATGTTAGGCAGCTCACAAGACCCGACAATGATAGCACAATGAGGAGAAGACAACTGTAATATCCCAGGTAATGGGGTTACAAAAATAGAGGAAACAGATGTGTGCATTGCATTCATGCATAGAAAATCTGGGGAATTTTCACGCTTTAAAGTAAAACAGTCACAAGAATCGAAGTTTCACTTGACCTTGGTGGAATTGAAGTAGCTCATCAAGTCAAGCGCTATAAACCTCAATGTGACTTTGCGTAAACCTTGTTTTGGGTAGAGAAGATTTGATCTAAGGGGTTAGATCAAATGGAACTAATAATCAACACAACAACACTTTACTCAATGACCAACTACTTGATCTTATAACAGATCATAATATGGTAATCATTGCCACATCATATGAACATCTACTCAATTACAAACCAAGTAACAATAAAATGGAGAAACCATTCTTGACTATCTTTTCCATGTCTTAAACTAATCCATGATCCTACCATGAACCTCATGGTATTCATTTTACTTCAACATTGGAGTTATAACAAGGAGATCCACTCAAGAAGTATATATTCTTCTCTATTCCAAATTATTAAGCATCAAACCTAGAGAGGTGAGATTTCTATTATAATTATTAGAGAAGCAATAACAAACATTGAGCTAAACCTTGGATATACATCCAAGTATTCAAATCATTATCTCTAAGAGAAAACCTAGGATATTATCCAAGACAATTCCTAGTGAGATAAACCATTTATATTTAACATAGACATTGATGATCACATCAATCTCTATAGAGCCTAACCTTAAGTTAGTATTAAAGTCCTTTCCAAAATGAGAGAGAGACCAATCATACAAAACATAGCTTTATCTATTTAAGAATAAAGGACAACAATTGAACTAAAGTATTAGGTTGTAAACCATTTCCCTTGGAGTGGTGAGATAACCTAATATTACATGAAATAATACCATATCCATGAATTGATAAAGTAAGGAAGAGAACTATCCATATAACCAGATGATCATATCACCATTGATTAAGAAGAACTCTAAGTGTATATCTCAGACAATTCTTCTGGGGTACAAATTATTGAGACAACCATAATATGCCTGTCCTAAAAAGTCAAATAGAAGTGCTATACCTTGATTGATCTAGACAATGCTTGATCATGGAAGTGAGAACCCATTTAATGAGAGATCCCTAGGAATCCAAACCTTGATCATTATAAATTTAGTGATGATCATAAAACCTAAGAACTTGAGGTAGATATATTATAAACAAGTTGTCCATGATAATGCCATGACCATGATTTGGAGAAATAAGAGAATAATCCAAATACTAACATTTATGTGATTAATAGATATCATTCACCACATGAAATCATAGGAAGGTAACTAGTAAGAAACCCTAAGCTTATATTCCAATCTTAACTTGTGAATCACATGGTGATCATCAGTAGAACCCTTTCACATCTATATTCCAATTATTCCTCAATTAAAGGACCTAAGAAAACCTTAGAGTAACACTCCATACTCTATATGGTGAAGAAACCATTAATCCATATAACCAAAGTTAACTATAAAAAGAAACATAACTACTTTAGTTACTTGAACAATAGATAAAGGATATAATAGAAATCTATTGATATAAGATAAAACCAATTCTCAAGTCCTTAGTAATTAAAGGAGAACAGAAACAATTAAACAACTAACCTTATCATGGATAGGGGAGATTCAAACCTAGCATGCAATATGGTGTCATCTCATCTCTATAACCAGAATTGCATCCTCATTAATATCTTATGCTTCAATTCATGAACATATATAAGAAAACCTTGTGCTACATTTTATGATTAAAACCATATGTGTAGTGATCAACCATTTATCCTTTGTAACCAAGATCAACCATAATGGAAATCATACCTACTTAGATACTTTCAAAGGTAATGATAATATTAACCTTAAAGGGGGGTTATGATGGAAATTATAAAAACCCTCATCCATTGGTGCTCACATAAAATCATATGTAATTGACCAACCTCTTAAATATGTAGTCAAGTCCTCATAATAACTTCTAAAACATTTGGACTAAGAAAAATCAACTCTAATTATCCAATATGGTGTTATATTACAAATGAGAAAAGGAATTAAAAGGAACACCTAAATTCATGTCTAAATAAAAATTGCAACAAGGCTCACATATATTTAATGTTTAATCAAAAACAATGCAATAATACAATGATCCTTGTATTAGACCTCATGAAAATCAAATTGTGAAACAGCTGCAAAACAGACAAGATTTCAAATTTGAATTAAAACCAGAATTCAAAACAAGAAATAAAACAGAAAATGAATAAAAGAAATAAAGGAAGAAGGCTTACCTGGACTTACCTACCGCAGCAGCCCAGCAAGAGAGGTCCAGAAGCAGCCCACCATCACCAGGCCAGCACAGCCCAACACCATCCCACGTACCCCTTCGACAGAAAAAAAATAAAACGAAGTCATCCTCATCCTCTCCATCGTGCCTGGAGGACAGCACGACGGCGTGCTCGTCTTTCCCTCGCGCTGGCGTCCTCTCCTCGACCGAGACCGTGACGAGGCACGCCCTGGCGTCATATAAAAACCCTAAGCGACAAACTCTAGCTCCGTTTTCTTCTCCCTGCTTCAATTTCCCCATACCCGAAAACCTGACTCCGTCGGCCACCATTACCGCCGACGACCGGAGCCTTCCCAAGCATCACCGTGGCCACCATTGTCATCACCGTGCTCGACTTGCCCACTAGGCAAGAGGAATCGAGTCGTAGCCTCCCGAAGCGCCGTCAAGGACCTCATATCTCCGGCGGCCGGAGCTCGCAATTCCGGCGATGCCGACCTCCTCCCGCCTCGCCACCAAGCTCATAGTGCTCCTGGTGAGTCACTGAACCTCTCAGCATCCGTAGTTTGCTCGATTCATTGCCGTAGGGTCGCCGCCTCATCTAGCCCGTACCGCCGCCGTCGCACCTCACCGCCGACCGAGTTCCGGTGACTAGTAAATGGCGGCGCCACCACCAAACTGTTCCTCTCGGTGCACTGAGTCTAGTGGTGCAAGAATATCATCCGCGCGAGCCCGGGATCGACGGCGATCGTCGAATTCCGCCGGCCACTGTGAGTCTGTGCACATGAAACCGAATTTTGACTTGGTCCACGCCGCGTGGCAGCTGACATGGACCATAGGCCCACCTGTCAGTGACCTGTGTAGGCTAGCCCGGGTACATTTAGCATGTTCCTTTTCGTTTTAATTCAAAGCCAATTATCTCTGCAACTTTAAATAAATGTATAAAATTCGTTATAACTCAGAAAATTTTAAATAAGATATCAAAATTCTTAGAAAAGTAAACCCTATCCAATAAAAATATCATATGAAATTTTTATTTTTAATAAAAAATTAATTATTTAATACTTGTTAATTAAGCCTTTTCTTTAATTCTAAATTAAATTAAAATTCAATAAATAGTAAAACCTTCTAAAATAAAAAAAAACCAGTAAGCAAAATAAAGAAAACATTAAAGCTGTTTTTCTTTATTTGTTATTTTGTTAAATCTTTATTAGTGGAAATTTACACCCTGATTAATAATTACCCTAAATTATTAATTGTTCAAAATTAACAAAATGACAAATTCAATATTATTTTTAATTTTCAAAGTTATTAATAACTTCATTCATAATGAAGTTATTAATCCAAGAACTAATTGACAAATAGGAAACCCTAAGTTCCATATTGAATTAAAAACACAAACCCATAATTTTATGTGGGATACTAAAACCCTAACACCATTAGGAACCCTAGCTCCACTAATCCAATTGAACCCTAATTTGCCACTAACCTAAACCCTAGGTTATTGGATGTGATCATACCACTTACTTTTCATTCATAGGTTTATTATGAGCAACTAAATGGTTGATCATATTCACATATATATATAGGAACCCTATCATTAATAATTTAGCATCCCATGTATACATAACATAAAACCCAGGTGATCCAATAGGAACACATAAGTCTAAACCCTAGTTCCTGTTCCCAAGACTATCATCCTTACTCATAACTATTTAGCATCACACCATTGTGATGGACCCCAATAACAACGATGTCAAATAATGTGCATTAACTAACTATATTCCACTAAACCCTACTAAAGTATTAGATACTTATGAACCATAATATCCAGGAGCCAACTATGCCTTATTTGAGTGGACCCAATAGTAAAACCTAGACCCCCTCAACCCTAAGTGATATACTTCTTATTATTTAAGAAGTATGTTCTTCAAAAGTTATTCTTTTGAAGAAAATAAGGAATCATCATCAATCCTGCCTAATAGGACCTATAGACAATAGCCAGCTATCACTAGCAAGATAAACCAATCTTGATAGCACCCATGTGTAATTAATTACTTAAGATGCCTAGGCATAACTCCACCTGATATTGATAAATCCAACCTTGTTTGGATCCATCTAATATCTACTCCAGAGCCAATTGGAACCATAGTTAACCATAAAACCCACCAACCTACTTATTATACATGTTCTTTATTAAGAACATGTTCTTCAAAAGTTATTCTTTTGAAGTATATGATAACTAATCATTAACAAGGCCATATAGTGTTAAAACTAACCACTGTTCTTTATTTGTTAACATTACGCCAATTATCATTCTTTGTGTGCTCAATTGATGACTATGCCTTATTATCTACCTGTTTATAATACCAAGTAATCACACCTGAATAAGAACCTTGTATGTGAATCACTCTAAAAGTGCAACACACCCTAAACCAATCATTACCACTCACTAATCCTAAATCATCGGGGTTAGGACACGCTTAGAGCGATTGCATCTCATTCTTATGCATTATTGCATCGTTGCCAATCTTTTAAACATCGTCCTTACCGGACGATGATGCTATTTCAGAATTTGGAGTTATTACGCATCGAAGACCTTGTCTGCATAATCTTGCAGCCAAGAAAGGCAAGTTCATCACTTGCTCATGTTATTTGAGTATTTCTATCAAATTACTTACAAAATATTATGGTTATCACTATTGCATAAAAATCAAAACCACTACTTTCATAACGATGAATATGACTAAGTGGTGGGCAATGGAACCATGGATTGTGTTGATATGGTGGAGGTTCCATTGCACGGGTTTATATCCATCTAGGATTAAACAACAAATGTCGCCAGTGATTCTTGTGCCGTAATACCCGTGTTAACCATAAGATCCGGAGTGGGACGGAGTAGTCAAAAGTGTTTCCACCTCTCGTTCATCAACGGATGCGCTTTACCGTAGACACTTGTATCTCGTCGGCGGCAAGCGGTAGGCTGGGGAAGCCTTAAGTCCCCACGGCACGGTCCGTAGACACTTGGCGTTCGAAGAACAAGCGGTAGGCTGGGGAAGCCTTAAGTCCCCACGGTATTGCGGTCTATGATGGGTTGCAGCCACCGGCGTAGGAGTGTATGGTAGAGCCCAAGCACTCGTTGTCGTGGTCGGGGTCCACCCTGAAATTACGGGAATAATGGGACCGACGTGGACCCAGGGTCGGCGCATGCAATAAAGGGTGGGTGTTCGAGGTAGCGGAGGAACATGATTGGCTAGACCTTATACCGGGCCTCACACCATAGGAAGTGTGGACGGGAAGATCACCCGGTTGGCACCAAGGATAAGATCTCTTATGGGTAAAGCAACACACCTCTGCAGAGTGTAATGAATCGTGACCTGTCACTCCCTGTTCCGGGATATGGAACTGCGAACGCTGCCGGAAAGGAGCTCCATGAAGTTCTAGTAAACCGGTGAAGGCTGACGGACATAGTTCTTCCGAATAAAAGCAACCTTTTGAAGAAATGGTTATGAAAACCTGCATTGGTATTAGACTTTCTGGTCTAATGCTGTAGCTAGTGCATTAAACACCTCTTTCCTATAATGAACTTGTTGAGTACGCTCGTACTCATCCCACTCTTAAATCCCCTGCTTAGATATGGAGGCATCGAAGGAGGATCTACAGCGCAACTCAAAGGCCGAGGAGTCAACAACTACATGAAGAAACAGGACCCTGTCAGAGGAGTCAGACACCACATCCAACAAGGAGAAAACCTAGTTTAGCCATAGAAGGGAACTAGCTTCCTAAACCTAGCTCCTATTTAGCTAGAATCTATTCATAGCCCCCATAGCTAGTCAAATACTCTACAAATAGAGTTCGTGATAGGATTAGACTACGAGTCGTTCTTCTGGAGTTTATTGCAGATTTACCTCATTGTAAAGTAGGAGGCTATGCTGATCTTATGTAACAGAGTATGTATGTAATTCTATAGACATGCCTTGGACCCGCATATGTTTCTGTTGTACCACTCTGAGCGATATAATACTAGTGGAACGGTGTTTCATTGGTGTTATATCAGACTTGCATACTACACCATGCAGTGGTATGCCGGGTCACCACAACAACCATCTAGCTACAGCTATGGACCCATAGTCCAGGGGTGAACTACTCACTCATCACTCCGGAGGCGACCATGGCGGTGTAGAGTCCTCCGGGAGATGAATCCCCTCTCCGGCAGGGTGCCGGAGGCGATCTCTCGAATCCCCCGAGATGGGATTGGCGGCGGCGTCTCCGGAAGGTTTTCCGTATCGTGGCTCTCGGTATCGGGGGTTTCGCGACGAAGACTATTTGTAGGCGGAAGGGCGGAGTCGGGAGAGTCACGAGGGGCCCACACGCTAGGGCCGCGCGGCCGGCACCCGGGCCGCGCCGCCCTAGTGTGGCGCCGCCTCGTGGCCCCACTTCGTCTTCTCTTCGGTCTTCCGGAAGCTTCGTGTGAAAATAGGCCCCCGGGCGTTGATTTCGTCCAATTCCGAGAATATTTCCTTACTAGGATTTCGAAACCAAAAACAGCAGACATGACAGAATCGGCTCTTCGGCATCTCGTTAATAGGTTAGTGCCGGAAAATGCATAAATATGACATAAAGTATGCATAAAACATGTAGATATCATCAATAATATGGCATGGAACATAAGAAATTATCGATACGTCGGAGACGTATCAGCATCCCCAAGCTTAGTTTCTGCTCGTCCCGAGCAGGTAAACGATAACAAAGATAATTTCGGAGTGACATGCCATCATAACCTTGATCATACTATTGTAAGCATATGTAATGAATGCAGCGATCCAAACAATGTAAATGACATGAGTAAACAAATGAATCATATAGCAAAGACTTTTCATGAATAGTACTTCAAGACAAGCATCAATAAGTCTTGCATAAGAGTTAACTCATAAAGCAATAATTCATAGTACAGGTATTGAAGCAACACAAAGGAAGATGAAGTTTCAGCGGTTGCTTTCAACTTGTAACATGTATATCTCATGGATAATTGTCAATGTAAAGTAATATAACAAGTGCAATATGCAAGTATGTAGGAATCAATGCACAGTTCACACAAGTGTTTGCTTCTTGAGGTGGAGAGAAATAGGTGAACTGACTCAACAATAAAAGTAAAAGAATGGCCCTTCGCAGAGGGAAGCATCGATTGCTATATTTGTGCTAGAGCTTTGATTTTGAAAACAAGAAACAATTTTGTCAACGGTAGTAATAAAGCATATGTGTTATGTAAGTTATATCTTACAAGTTGCAAGCCTCATGCATAGTATACTAATAGTGCCCGCACCTTGTCCTAATTAGCTCGGATTACCTGGATTATCATCGCAATGCACATGTTTTAACCAAGTGTCACAAAGGGGTACCTCTATGCCGCCCGTACAAAGGTCTAAGGAGAAAGCTCGCATCGGATTTCTCGCTATTGATTATTCTCAACTTAGACATCCATACCGGGACAACATAGACAACAGATAATGGACTCCTTTTATATGCATAAGCATGTAACAACAATTAATTTTCTCATATGAGATTGAGGATATTTGTCCAAAACTGAAACTTCCACCATGGATCATGGCTTTAGTTAGCGGCCCAATGTTCTTCTCTAACATTATGCATGCTCTAACCATTCTAGCGGTAAATCTCCCTTACTTCGAGACAAGACGGACATGCATAGCAACTCACATGATATTCAACATAGAGTAGTTGATGGCGTCCCCGAGAACATGGTTATCGCACAACAAGCAACTTAATAAGAGATAAAGTGCATAAGTACATATTCAATACCACAATAGTTTTTAAGCTATTTGTCCCATGAGCTATATATTGCAAAGGTGAAGAATGGAAATTTTAAAGGTAGCACTCAAGCAATTTACTTTGGAATGGCGGAGAAATACCATGTAGTAGGTAGGTATGGTGGACACAAATGGCATAGTGGTTGGCTCAAGGATTTTGGATGCATGAGAAGTATTCCCTCTCGATACAAGGTTTAGGCTAGCAAGGTTTATTTGAAACAAACACAAGGATGAAGCGGTGCAGCAAAACTCACATAAAAGACATATTGTAAACATTATAAGACTCTACACCGTCTTCCTTGTTGTTCAAACTCAATACTAGAAATTATCTAGACCTTAGAGAGACCAATTATGCAAACCAAATTTTAGCAAGCTCTATGTATTTCTTCATTAATAGGTGCAAAGTATATGATGCAAGAGCTTAAACATGAGCACAACAATTGCCAAGTATCACATTATCCAAGACATTATAGCAATTACTACATGTATCATTTTCCAATTCCAACCATATAACAATTTAACGAAGAAGATTCAACCTTCGCCATGAATACTATGAGTAAAGCCTAAGGACATACTTGTCCATATGTAACAGCGGAGCGTGTCTCTCTCCCACACAAAGAATGCTAGGATCCATTTTATTCAAACAAAACAAAAACAAAAACAAACCGACGCTCCAAGCAAAGTACATAAGATGTGATGGAATAAAAATATAGTTTCACTAGAGGAACCTGATAATGTTGTCGATGAAAAAGGGGATGCATTGGGAATCCCCAAGCTTAGACGCTTGAGTCTTCTTGATATATGCAGGGGTGAACCACCGGGGCATCCCCAAGCTTAGAGCTTTCACTCTCCTTGATCATGTTGTATCATCTTCCTCTCTGGATCCTTGAAAACTTCCTCCACACCAAACTCAAAACAACTCATTAGAGGGTTAGTGCACAATTAAAATTTACATGTTCAGAGGTGACATAATCATTCTTAACACTTCTGGACATTGCACAAAGCTACTGAAAGTCAATGGAATCGAAAAATCCATCAAGCATAGCAAAACAGGCAATGCGAAATAAAAGGCAGAATCTGTCAAAACAGAACAGTTCGTAAAGACGAATTTTATTGAGGCACCAAACTTGCTCAAATGAAAATGCTCAAATTTAATGAAAGTTGCGTACATATCTGAGGATCACTCACGTAAATTGGCATAATTTTCTGAGTTACCTACAGAGAATTAGGCCCAGATTCGTGACAGCAAAGAAATTTGTTTCTGCGCAGTAATCCAAATCTAGTATGAACCTTACTATCAACGACTTTACTTGGCACAACAATGCACAAAACTAAGATAAGGAGAGGTTGCTACAGTAGTAACAACTTCCAAGACACAAATATAAAATAAAATTACTGTAGTAAAAACATGGGTTGTCTCCCATAAGCGCTTTTCTTTAACGCCTTTCAGCTAGGCGCAGAAAGTGTGTATCAAGTATTATCAAGAGATGATGCATCTACATCATAATTTGTTCTAATAATAGAATCAAAAGGTAACTTCATTCTCTTTCTAGGGAAGTGTTCCATACCTTTCTTGAGAGGAAATTAATATTTAATATTACCTTCCTTCATATCAATGATAGCTCCAACGGTTCGAAGAAAAGGTCTTCCCAATATAATGTGACAAGATGCATTGCATTCAATATCAAAGACAACAAAATCAACGGGGAAAAGGTTATTGTTAACGGTAATGCGAACATTATCAACTCTCCCCAAAGGTTTCCTTGTAGAATTATCAGCAAGATTAACATCCAAATAACAATTTTTCAATGGTGGCAAGTCAAGCATATTATAGATTTTCTTAGGCATAACGGAAATACTTGCATGTAATATCCCAGGTATTGGGGTTACAAAAATAGAGGAAACAGATGTGTGCATTGCATTCATGCATAGAAAATCTGGGGAATTTTCGCGCTTTAAAGTAAAACAGTCACAGTAACTGAAGTTTCACTTGACCTTGGTGGAATTGAAGTAGCTCATCAAGTCAAGCGCTATAAACCTCAATGTGACTTTGCTAAAACCTTGTTTTGGGCAGAGATGATTTGATCTAAGGGGTTAGATCAAATGGAACTAATAATCAACACAACAACACTTTACTCAATGATCAAATGCTTGATCTTATAAAAGATTATAATATGGTAATCCTTACCATAACATATGAACATACATCTATTTGGAAATCAAGTAACAATTAATTAAGAAACTATTCTTTACTTATCTTATCCATATCTTCTATTAAATAAATGTTCCTACCCTGAGTCACATGGTATATCTTTTCAACTACAATGCTTGAACCCAAGCCAAGGACACTCATATTCATTCCTCATTAACCTTGACTATTCCAACCTTGTTTCCCAACTCCTACCATTAAACCTAGAGAAAGGAGAGAACTATTCATATGCTTATATTATGCATTCAATAGAACCTAGCTAAATATTTAAACCTTATCCAAGGGAGGTAATTGTTGATACTAACCAATGTTATAATAAATATTAGACAAGTACTAAACTCTAATTAACTTAGTAATAAACTATTTCTAGTAATTATAGAGAGGCAAGTATTGTGATCATTACAACTTGGTAATGATCATAAACCCTAGAGAAACCCTACCTATTCAATAGAGCTCAACCTAAAGAGGTATACTCAAGTATATGGACTTATACTTGATCTTGGAGAGAGAACCATAATTCACCAATGAATTGTTATGAGGCCAATACCTTGATCATTATAAATTGGGTGATGATAATAAACCTAAGAATTTGAAATAAAGATATTAAGAACAAGTAGATCATATATAATATATGATCATGCTTTGGAGATATGTGAGGATAAGTTAAACCCTACTTGGTATAAGTAGATCCCATTTCCACATTAAATTATAGGGAGATCACCGAGTAAGAAACTCTAGACTTATATCCCAACCTTAACTTGTGAACCACTTGGTGATCACAATTAGAATCCTACCATATCTATATTTCATAAATTAATAAACCTAAGAAAACCTTAGAGTTAAACTCTATATTTTATATGGTGAGAAACCAATCACCCATAAAACCAAAGTTAACTATAAAAAGGACCATAACCACTTAAGTTACTTCAACAATAGATTAAGGATAATAATAATAGAAGTCTATTAGTAAAAGATAACACCAATTCTCGGATCCCGAGTAACTAGAGGAGCACATGGAATACTAAGCAAGTAACCATCTTATCATGGTTAGGGGAGATTAACCCTAGCACATGCAATATGGTGTCATTTTATCTCTATAACCTAGAATTATAACTCAACCCTAGTTTGAGTATCACTTGGGTGATCACAAATAAAACCAGACCATAATTAAGATTCACACCAAGTGCCATTAAGTAACTATAATTAGAACTCCAGAATTGCACTTTAATTAAAGGGATTTCTATTTTCGTGCCCTCGGTTCCTTAGTTGTGCTCAGTTTTCCCCAGCCCCTTAGTTTTTCCTCAGTTTTACCCTAGCCTTTGTCTGAAGACCCGCAGAAGGAGCTCAGACGGAAGGAATCCGTTTATTTGGACGTTACGTGGCCGACGTGTTGCGCCGCGTCGTCTGTGGGGCCGCGTCGTGTGGGGCCGCGTCGCGTGGGGCTGGTAGAAAGGGACCGCGTGGGACAGGACGAGAAGCGTTTGGTTGCACGTGAGCAGGAGCTGGGTTTTGTCTCTCTCGGCCCAAATTGGCATTTTTAAAAGCACCTTTTCCCCTCTTTCTCTCTCTGTCTTTTTCACCAAATTAGTATCAAATCTAGAGAAGCTTCTATTTCTGTCTTTCTTCAATATGGCAGCAAATCTAGTAGCAAATCTCTGGGGGTTATTTATGCCTTTTGGCCCTCGTTTTTTGCCCAATATGGCAGCAAATCTAGTAGCAAATCTAGAAGCTATTATATGATAAATTCACAGCAGCATAATCGGAAAACTAAGTATAATACATAGGTAAACTGCATACGAGCAGCCAAAAGCAGCCAATAACATTGTTAATGTTCACGACAAACTAAGCTGCAAAAATATACAAGATCACGCACGCAATGTATGGACAACAAGAAGATTAGGATGAATGAATTTGTTCTTCATTCCTCCTCATATATTTCTCCGTCGCTCCATTCGTGCAATTCCCCAAGGAAATATTCATTGAACTCCTTCCGTCCGCAGGTGTGAGGCCAATACATCCTCCAAACGGTATGGCTCGTGTTCATTTCTCAAACCGTAGAGTCCTATTCTATCCACACGTAGTGGCCACTCATCCTGAGCATTTGTATCATGAGAGTACGCTCCGATATAACCCAAATCCGTGTAGTAGATGCTGCCAGGTTGAAGTGTCGGGTACACTGCGGTGTCGACGGAGATACACCGGATAAAATTCACGAAGAAGGCATTACTGCCAATGTTAGTGACCGGATGGAGAGAGCGGCTACGAGTGTCCACACGGTACACCAATGGTTTGCCCGCCAAAGCCGCGCCGACCAACAACACAAGCAGCGAGATCACCATCCGACTTCACAAGGTAGAACTTCGACGTCCAAGTTCTGGAAATGAAATTAGTGTCTCCATCTTGACAGTGCTCGCACGCTGCTGCAACTGTATATTGGTGCACACTATTCTTCCGATCTCAAAATTGTCCGAAGCTACTGCATACAGTTCACCATTGAACGGGGTAATGCAACGGAAAACATGGTTCTTGATCGAAAATCTTCCTTCTCCCCAATCCCCATCTTCATTTATATCCTTAGTTGGAGTGCTCTCATCGACCCAACCAATTTCCGGCGGGTAATGTGTGGCAACGAAGACCATAGTCGGGGATTTGATAACGGCGACCGATTTCGGAAAAACGGATGGCATCTGCGCCTCAAACATCGTGTTCGATTTCTTTGTGAGTGGGTTCAGCAGCCGTATCTTGTGCGGCGGGTTCTTCTGGGCAAGCACGATGACGCCACGGGAAAAGCCGACGAAGTAGAATCTAAAATATATTGAAAAGATAACATTCAGCACTAAGATTGAAAATAAGATCTATGGTGACGCCACGGGAAAAGCCGAGGAATTTGAACCTTGCACGAACTGCAGATAGATCTATGGTGACGTAGCGGGATGTGCCGAGATGGAGGAAGGTGAACTCAGCGGCGCGTGGAAGGGCGTGGTGTAGCATGATCCATTCGTGCGGGTGCACGTCGGGATCGAGTAAACCTGAGCGCCAATTTCTACAGACTTGCCTCATAGCGAGTAGCTGTCCACGTACTCCTCTTTCGCCAATAAGCATTCGCCGATCTTGTGAAGTGGTCCGTCGGCCGTGAGACCGGCCCGGTTCACGGAGGCGCCGCGCTTGGATGCGCCGCCCTCGGATGCGCCGCCCTCGGAGGCGACGAGCTCGGCGGCGACGGGCTCGGCGGCGACGGGCTCGGCGGCGACGGGCTCGGAGGCGACGGGCTCGGAGGCGACGGGCTCGGGGCGATGGCCGCCGGCGCATTCTTCTTCTCCATCGCCGGCGGGGGAGGGCTCGTACGGCGGTTGGGGTTTTTGGAGAAGTTGATGGGACGTGAAGGGGTGGTTTCGTGCGTGAGCGATAATGAGACGTACTTGTGTGCAGAGGGAGGGAGAGAGGGCTTACGCGTCCTAAATGCGACCCGCGTCAACAATGGCACGTCTTCCACGTCCGCACCGCGACACGCGTCAACAATGGCACGTCTTCCACTTCCGCACCGCAACACGCGTCCTCGAGTCTAACCCCGGAAATTTAGATATACTCATGTATACCCTCGAGTCATATACTAGCATTTTTTGTATGCTCGGTTTTCACCTTGAGTGCTAATATCGGCTAGTGCAATATACTCGGTTTTACCCTCAAGTGGCTGGTCAACAGAGAGTCAACAAATGGGATTAACTAGTTAAATGAGTTATTTAATGTGCAAAAAATTCCGAAAAGGAGTGGCACTTACTCATGGAGTCTTTACCACAAATTTCCACTTCTCAAATCATAGATAAATCGTAGATAAATCAAGTTTCACCACAAATTGCCACTTCTCAAATCACCTAGTAGCTATGAAGGTGCATGGTTTTCCATAATAAGCCCTACCCAAAACAGACTTTCCCCAAAACATACTTTGTCCGAATGAGACCATAATTTTCACACTCATGTAGATTTGTATTGCAAATAGTTTGAGGTAGGCCAAGATGGGTTTCATTGTACAAAACACGCATTTTCCATTTTTTAAATCTCATATTTGAATCCCTTAGTCCGTTTACTACTCACTTGCCCTTGGTTTCTTGATACTACTCAGTTTTGCCCTCTCCCTTCACAAACTCTCACGGACGCCCAACATTGCCCTGATTGGTCTAGCCCATGTCACGCGGATCGTGCCCGACGACCGTTGATCGTATGATCTAACGGGCGGGATAACCCCTATCTCTCTCTCCGGTCGGGGCCACCACCCTCTCTCTCTCTCTCGTCGTCGGTTAGCTTCACGCAAAGTTTGGTTTTCTGCATTATTTTTCACGAGCTAAATTATAAACTCTTTTTAGGCATTACTTTTCACGCAAAAAATGATAAACCATCACCGATTTGTTGTAGCCATTACTTTTCACGCACAAAAATGATACACCATCACCCATTTCGTGTACCCATTACTTTTCACGCAAAAAATGATAAACCATCACCGATTTTGTTGTAGCCATTACTTTTCACGCACAAAAATGATAAACCATCACCGATTTGTTGTAGCCATTACTTTTCACGCACAAAAATGATACACCATCACCCATTTCGTGTAGCCATTACTTTTCACGCAAAAAATGATACACCATCACCCATTTCTTGTACCCATTACTTTTCACGCAAAAAACGATAAACCATCACCGATTTCTTGTAGCCATTACTTTTCACGCACAAAAATGATACACCATCACCCATTTCGTGTACCCATTACTTTTCACGCAAAAAAATGATAAACCATCACCGATTTTGTTGTAGCCATTACTTTTCACGCACAAAAATGATAAACCATCACCGATTTGTTGTAGCCATTACTTTTCACGCACAAAAATGATACACCATCACCCATTTCGTGTAGCCATTACTTTTCACGCAAAAAATGATACACCATCACCCATTTCTTGTACCCATTACTTTTCACGCAAAAACGATAAACCATCACCGATTTCTTGTAGCCATTACTTTCCTTTTAGGCATTACTTTTCATGGTAAAATGATAAACTATACCCCCACAACGGTCGACTCCTCCTTAATTTATTGTGTATAAACCCCCACAACGGTCATCTCCTCCTTATTTTATTGTGTAAACCCTACAACGGTCATCTCTCCCTTATAAACACCCACACGGCCATCCCTTGTGTCAATAGGTTCTGCCTCTCTCTTCTTTTCGTTCACATACACTTTATCCATTGCCATGGCTTCCACGTCTCGGACGCGGACCGGAAGGGGAAGGGGAAGGGGAAGGGGAAGTGGATCATCATCATTGCCACCACCACCGTCAACACTGCCATTGATCATAGAGGAGTTCTTCATCGTCGTCTATGAAGACCCTTTGGTCAAGAAGGTACGTACGCGTTCCCACATATATGATGCATGTGATTAATTATGGGCATGTTCTAAAAAACCTTTAATTTCAAGGGTTCCCTAATTTCAAACGATCGGCGCTCGATCTCTTTGCAGGAACTCCCAAAAAATTTGCGGACTATCTTGACTGGCAAGGAGCCGGCTAAGGTGTATCTCGACGAGCAGCTGACTGCGGTCCTCGTCTCCGGACCGTGGAGGTCCTATTTGACGGACAAGGCCGGATGTACCTCGACAAGGGCTGGGAGAAATTCGCCATCGCGCACGGTGTGGATTTCGGCTGGTTCGTACACTTCAAATATGAAGGCGATGATGTGCTCACGAGTGAAGGTGTTCGACGGAACAATGTGCAGGAGGTACTACTACTCGGACGACGAAGATACCGACGATGAAAGCGACGACGACGTGAAGCCATGCATCCATCCCCTTTAGATAATTAAGGGGATTATGACCAAGAATATATATGTAGCTTCATATGCATCGATTTAGAGATCTAGCTATTTTCTATATATTATGCATGTAAAAAATAATATCGCATTTCCACTATTATTCGAGCACCACATCCTCCAAACGATGCCGATGCCGATGCCGATATCGGCATGGTCGAACGGCTATGCTCGCCGCCACTCGCTAGGTCAACGTCGGGATACACAATGTTTAGCATAAGAGTCACTTTAGATTAAGCTGCGAAAATGGGCTGAGGCGACCCCTACGAGCGGCTCTATATTATATTCTCTAAATAAAATAGACGACCACAGCGGTCATTGGCTGCGGAGGCCCCACGGAAACGGCAATATATAATTTTCTATAAATAAATAGACGACCCACCGGTCATTGACTGCGGCAGCCCCATAGAGCGGCCCCATTTGTCATTGGCAGCACCGCGTATACAATCAGGAAATAAAACGGCCCACGCGTCGGCGGTAGATAGATCCACCCGTCGGCCACGAGACGGTCGGCGAGGAACCGACCTCACGGTAACGGTAAGGCCTCTGACCTGACGGCAACCCGCGTCTTCGAGGGGTTTCAAACTAGAGGGAGGGGAAAACTGAGGAAAAACTAACGAGCTGGGGAAAACTGAGTACAACTAACGAAGCAGGGGCACGAAAATAGAAATCCCTTAATTAAATCCTATGCTTAATTATGGAGCATAAGATGAACCTAGTCTAAACCCTACAACTTAAACCTATATGGTGGTGATTAACCACCTATCATTATATTTAAGACCAAACCATGATGAGAGTAGAATTACCCTAGGTATTTCAAGGTGTTATTGAAAATAACTCTAGTGCTACCTTTGAAATAGGGTTATACTAAAACTTACAAGACCTTAACAAATAGATGCTCACATAAAATGTTATGCAAGTAATCATGTTATCAATTATGAAGTCAAGTCCTTAGAAATATTTAGCAGATGAAATCATGACATTAAATCACTTCTTATTAGGAATCCATAAGCAAATATTACTTTCAAATTATTTCTTACAAAGAAATACTAAACAAAACTCTACCAATCACTAAGTAACAAAACTATCATTTTAGAAAACAAATTGAATGTTTCCAATGATAATACTCAGCTTCATGTCCATATGGAAGTTTAATCCAAAAATCAATACTAATTAATAAATCAATGTTATAGTATTTTATTAAAGTTGCTAATACATCACGAAATACTTTGTAGAACCCTGGACTGATATTTGTATGAATTATAGTGAGCAAGATCTGCAAATAGAAAATAATTCAAATCTGAATTTAAACAGAAATGAAAAAAATAGAAATAAAAACAGAAACAGAAAAGAGTGAAGAAAAACTTACCTGGACCTCTCTCGGCCACCACAGCCCAGCAAAATGGCCCAAGAAGCAGCCCAGGCCCAGCTCAAACCAGCCCAACACCAGCCCTCGTACCTCTTCGCAAGGATAAACACGAGGAAGGCGTCCTCGTCTTCGTCTTCCTCTCTGGACGCCCAGGAGCTCGCCACCGAGCCACCATCGCCACGTCCCGCGTCGCTGCTAGCATTGTGGAGCGCCAGCACACGCCGAAGATCATATAAAAGGCTTGGACGTCCTCAATTTCCTTCCCCTTCACCTCAATCGACCAACAAGCCGAAACCCTAACCCGCCAGCAGCTCGAGCAAACCGCCGATTCCGATCACCCCGTAGCTCGCCGATGAGCTCCGGAGGGCGCCTCAATGTCCTCGTCCACCCGGTAAATGGGCGCGTCAAGGGGAGCTCGGAGGAGGGCGAGCTCGGCCTTTTCTTCCGCGATGCCGCGGGGAAAATGGCGACCGCCGCGTCGTCTCTGTCCTCCATCGACCTCACCGTCATGCCCGTCGTGCTCACGGTGAGCCCACGCATCCAACGAGCCTCTTATTGCATCAAACCGTCGCCCATAGCCTCCTAGCCGCGTGTACCCGTGTTTGTCGCCGTTCGGCCTCGCCGGCGGGCGAGCTCCGGCGACCACTTAGGAGCGGCGCTGGTATCCATAGGTTCGTCTTGGCGTGCTGAATCGGTTGGCGTGAGTACCCCGTCCGCGCGAGCACTGGAACGGCGGCGCCCTCGCCGTCCGATCGCCGGCAGTGGGTTTCCCTGGCCACGTCGCCTATTTTTGACCAGTCAAAGCCACCGTGGCACTGACGTGGACCAATGGCCCACCAATCAGTGTCTAGGGGTAGCTTTAGCCCGGGTAGGTTTAGTTATTTCCTTTTAAATTTAAATCCGATGAAATTATCGCAACTTCACATAAATTTAGAAAATCCAAATTAAGTCAGAAAAATATAAATGAGATATGAAAATTCTTAGAAAAGAAAACTCTATCCAATAGAAATATAAAATGAAATTTTTATTTTTAATAAAAATTTCATTATTTAATACTTGTTAATTAAGCCTTTAATTTTAATTCTAAATTCAATTAAAATTCAATAATTAGGAAAAAGGTATAAAATAAATAAAAAACCAGTAAAGTAAATATAAAAAACATTAAAACTACTTTTCTTTATTTGGAACTTATTAAATCTTTATTGATAGGATTTAAACCCTGATTAATAATTACCCTAATTATTAATTGTTTAAAAAGAATAAAATGCCAAATTCAATATTATTTTATTTACAAGTTACTAAAAACTTCAACCTTAAATTAAAGTTATTAACCATAGTACTATATGGTAAATAGCAAACCCCAATTCCATATTGAATGATATTACAAACCATCATTACATGTGAAACCTAAAATCCTAATTCCATTAGGAACCCTAGCCCTATTATTTTATGTGAACCTTAAATTGCTAATAAACCTAAACCTAGGTTATAATTCGTGATCATGTTATTTCCTTTTGGATTATAGACCCACAATTAGCAGCTAAGTATTTGTTCTTGTTCCCATAAAATAATAGAAGCCATAGTACCTATAAGTGGATATACCATGAACACATCCTAATAAAACCTAAATGTTAATGTAGGGTCAAACAAGTGCAAACCCTAGTTATTATTACCAAAACCATCATCCTTAACTATCCATGATTAGCATCACACCATTGTGATGAACTCCACTAGCATCTATGCCCAATAATTACCATTACATAACCATACTTCACTAAATCCTACTAGTGTGAGATACTTATGAACCATCCTATCTTAGGAGCCAATTATTCCTTATTTAATAGAACCAACATAACAAACCATGAACAACCCCAACTCTAATTGATATACTTCTTATCATTTAAGAAGTATGTTCTTCAAAAGTTATTCTTTTGAAGTAAATAGAAAGTGTTCATCAACCCTATCTAATGGAACCTATCAACCCTAATTGTAATACTTCTTATTACTTAAGAAGTATGTTCTTCAAAAGTTATTCTTTTGAAGAAAATAGGGAGTAGCCATCAAACCTGCTTAAGAGGATTGATAAACCCTAGCCAGCTATCAACAGCAAGGTATACCAACCTTGATAACATCTTTGGATAATGATTTGCTTAAGACACTTAGGCTTAATGAAAACCATATAAGCCCTAGTAGCTGATGAATCCAACATTGTTGGAATCCATCTTATACTTACTCCAGAAACTACTTGGAACCATAATAAACTATAGAAAACCACAAACCCTAATTGTCATACTTGTCCTCTATTAAAGAACATGTTCTTCAAAAGTTATTCTTTTGAAGAATATGACAAGCAATCATTAACCATGCCATATAGTACTAAAGCCGACAACTGTTCTTTACATATTAACATTATGCCAATTATCATTCCTTGTGTGCTACATTGATTATTATGCTTTATTATATCAATGGTTTATGATACCAAGTAATCAACCTCAATAAGAACCCTGTTTGTGAATCACTCTAAAAGTACAACACACCCTAAACAAATCATTATAACTCACTAATCCTAAATCATCGGGGTTAGGTCACGCTTAGAACGATTGCATCTCATATTTATGCATTATTGCATCCTTGGCAATCTTTTGAAACATCGTCCTTACCGGACGATGATGATATTTCAGAATTTGGAGTTATTGCGTATCGAAGACCTTTTCTGCATAATCTTGCAGTCAAGAAAGGCAAGTTCATCACTTGCTCATGTCATTTGAGTATTTCTATCAAATTACTTGCAAAGTATTATGGTTATCACTATTGCATAAAAATCAAAACCACTACTTTCATAACTATGAATATGACTAAGTGGTGGGCAATGGAACCATGGATTGTGTTGATATGGTGGAGGTTCCATTGCACGGGTTTATATCCATCTAGGATTAAACAACAAATGTCGCCGATGATTCTTGTGCCGTAATAACCGTGTTAACCATAAGATCTGAAATGGGACGGACTAGTCAATCGTATTTCCACCTCTTGTACATCAACGGATGCGCTTACCGTAGCAGTTGTATCTTGCGGAGCAACTTGAGGGTGGGGAACCCATTCTAAGTCCCCACGGTTATGCTGTGCATACCGTAGCGATTGCGGCTTGCGGAACAACTTGAGGGTGGGGATCCCACTCTAATTCCCCACAGTAATGTGGTCTATGATGGGTTGCAGCTACCGGCGAAGGAGTTTGGTTCAATCCCAGACTGTCGTCGTGGTCGGGGTCCACCCTGAAATTACGGGAATAATGGGACCGGCGTGGACCCAGGGTCGGGGCATGCAACAACGGGTGGGTGTATGAGGTAGCGGAGGAATATGATTGGCTATGACCTTATACCGGGCCTCACACCAAAGGAAGTGTGGACGAGAACTATAGACTCGGTTGGCACCAAGGTTAAGATCTCTTATGGGTAAAGCAACACACCTCTCGCGAGTGTAAAGAACCGTGACCTGTCACTCCTCGTTCCGGGATATGGAACTGCGAACGCGGCCGGAAAGGAGCTCCATGAAGTTCTAGTAAACCGGTGAAGGCCGACGGACATAGTTCTTCTGAATAAAAGCAACCTTTTGAAGAAATGGTTATGAAAACCTGCATTGGTATTAGACTTTCTGGTCTAATGCCGTAGCTAGTGCATTAAACACCTCTTTCCTATAATGAACTTGTTGAGTACGCTCGTACTCATCCCACTCTTAAATCCCCTGCTTAGATATGGAGGCATCGAAGGAGGATCCACAGTGCAACTCGAAGGCCGAGGAGTCAACAGCTACTTCAAGAGACAAGACCCTGTCAGAGGAGTCAGATACCACATCCATCAAGGAGAAAACCTAGTTCAGACATAGAAGGGAACTATCTTCCTAAACCTAGCTCCTAATTAGCTAGAATCTATTCTTAGCCTCTGTAGCTAGTTAAATACTCTACAAATAGAGTTCGTGATAAGATTAAACTATGAGTCGTTCTTCTTGAATTTATTTGTAGTTTTACCTCATTGTAAAGTAGGAGGCTGTGATGATTTTATGTAACAGAGTCGATGTTGTAATTCTATAGACATACCTTGGACCCGCATATGTTTCTGTTGTACCACTCTGAGCGATATAATACTAGTGGAATGGTGTTTCATTGGTGTTATATCAGACTTGCATACTACACCATGCAGTGGTATGCCGGGTCACCACAGTTGGTATCAGAGCAAATGCTTTGACCTTAGGATTAAAAACCCTTTAAAGGAGACCTATAGGATTGGTAGTGTCTATAGGAACTTGTCTTAGATAAACCAAATAATTATTATGACTTGAGATGGATATTCACTTGAGAATAATCCTGACACACTTAAGTCAACATTTCCTACCTATCTTTTCTAAGTAAAGTTAGTTAGCTAATCCAAAACATGTAGCACATCAATAAGTCCTTAAAACAATAAAGATGAGTAGATCACAGTTGGTATACAATACATGGTAGTCCAAAGAGAGGATACAACCATAAGGAAGATATCCTATTGGAAGATGTGTACCAACACCTGCTACAGTTAAGTAAGAATTATCCAGACCTGTAATAGAAGAAATATTAAGTGATTAAAGATAAGTACATAAGGAAGATATCTTACTAGATGATGTATACCAAGACAAGTAATGAATAAGTAAAATTATCTAGACATGAGAAACAATTGATAGTAAGTAATAACTATGAGTCATATGAGGTAGTATAGACCATGATGAGTCAATCATGGGAGGTAAGGAAGAGAAATAGGAATAAAATATGTCTACATACATGGTAGGGATAGTAATCATATAGATTCACCTGAGAATCAATATGTGATGGAATAGAACATCATAAACAGTTAGGAGGAGAATAATAAGAGTCCAGTTGTTCAACAATATTGCAAGAATTGTGTTCCAAAACCATGGGAACTGTGTCAAGTACATCAGAACCCTAGTTATATGGTAAGAACATATGGAAGTATATGAGCTATATTTCCATAGTTATGTGTGTAGAGTAGCCATGTTAGAACATAGACATATCATGTGAAGTAGTCCTCAACAAAATGGAAGCTAAGTAATACTCCCAAAGAACTTTAGGTTAACCTTAACTATCCTAGACCACTTTTGTTTCAAGTTTATCTCATTGCAATTGTGCAATTAAGGAAAAGGTTGAGACAAATAGTAGAATCCAATATACTCGTGCTAAGTATCACGATATAAACCTATCTTATGTGGTGTTATATACTACACATCTCAACCTGATATTTAGAGATGTCTTACTCAACTAGTATATTCAGGCTTATGATGATGTGTATTATAAGCACAAAGCTGAATCTTCTTGGATTTTATTGGATTTTCATTGTTTGACTAGATCCATACATGAAGTTTGACTTTGATATGCAAATGCATGTTGCAATATCAAGTTCTGACTTGATGCTATAGATCTAGAGGGTAATAGTATTCGTGTGAGGAAGCGACGAATTCTGGAAGATTCCAAAGACAAGATGAAGGTTCATCAGAGAAATGAAGTAAAGTTGTGGGAAGTAACCACAATACTCTGAAAGAGGTACCAATCAAAACTCATGCTTGCCTCAACAGAGGAGTACTTTAGTACGGAAGAAGCATGAAGGCGAGAAATTTGGTGATTATGGTGAAGCTCAAGCAGAACCATAGTCATCATAGAAGAGGGAATGCATGGGATATCACTTAGGATACTATATTCGTAGTATCAGCTAGTGGTTTTCTTGCAACAATAAACCCTCGAAAAAGGAAGATGACTTATGAAACCATAGCAGATATAAGAAGATCATAGTTGGTATCAGAAGACCATAGTTGATATAGGATCAATACTACGAGATAAAGTAGAGGATGTCTCGTCCAGTTGATCAGAACCTATAATAGAATCCATTTTTAGATAACAAATAGCCACAATTGGTATCAAGTAGTCCACCATTGGATTATTTGTACAAGAAGTTGTGAACAAATAAAATTTTGTTAGCCAAATAACAATGACCTATAATCATTTAGTCGAAGGATTCTCATTGGATGTCCACAACTGAGTGGATATACCACAAACATTCTTCGTAAGACTTTTAGAAAAGTACAAACCATAAGCTAGACTCAGACCCATATTTTAACCATAAGTCCAATGGTTGGAAGAAAAGGAGCTGAAGACCATAAGAAAACTCTAAGGGGTGGAGTAAATATTGAGTTGGATGTACAATGACTCAATACTTGGAGCAAAATAGAAGATGAAGGTCTGAACTGAGAGGAAGTTCTATCTTATTTTCATAAGATTGTTGAACATTACTTTCAGAAGGATGTCAGACCGGAAGCCGAGGTTCATACCTCGAGGAAGTAAGAAGTGGACTATAACTTGAGCAAGTGAGTAATATTCACTCAGCAGTTCGATAGCTCAAGTAATCTAAGGTTAATGAAGTTGGATAAAGGAAATACCATAGACCAAATACAGCTCAAAAAGGCCGAAGACCGAAGAAGATTGAATATACCAATACCAAAGACTAATAGAATGATTCCTTTCATGGAACCTAAATAACCCAAAATAGTTATAGGTATCAACTATAAACCATGATTGGATGGACTAAATGAGTCTAATCCATTTTTTTTAGGGAAATAAACCATCACAACCATTTCCATGGTAAGTACCTTACCAAGTACCATTATTGCAGTTCTGGTAATAAGGGAAAACAAAGACCTATTTCATCAAATAGGAGAATGTTATCCAATTAATCCTCAATTAAGACTGTCAGGACAAGAAGAAGTCCCATCATTGATTCTTCAATGAAAAAGGAAACAAGCTTATAATATTGGAGGAAATCATGGGAGTAAAGGAAGTAATAGTTGTTTGATGTCAAACACTAATGGATTCCAGGAAGAATCTGGATAAGGGGTATATTCAATTATATCCAGTGAAATCACTACGGAGTTCGAGAAAAGTTTAAGTCTGCATAAGTCAGAACCACACTCCGAAACGTGAGAGAGATCAAACTTCGAGGACGAAGTTTAGTTTAAGGGGTAGAGACTGTAATATCCTGTGTATTGGGGTTACAAAAATAGAGGAAACAGATGTGTGCATTGCATTCATGCATAGAAAATCTGGGAATTTTCGCGCTTTGAAGTAAAACAGATCACGAGTAACTGAAGTTTCACTTGATCTTGGTGGAATTGAAGTAGCTCATCAAGTCAAGCGCTACAAACCTCAATGTGACTTTGCTAAAACCTTGTTTTGGACAGAGATGATTTGATCTAAGGGGTTAGATCAAATGGAACTAATAATCAACACAACAACACTTTACTCAATGATCAAATGCTTGATCTTATAAAAGATTATAATATGGTAATCCTTACCATAACATATGAACATACATCTATTTGGAAATCAAGTAACAATTAATTAAGAAACTATTCTTTACTTATCTTATCCATATCTTCTATTAAATAAATGTTCCCACCCTGAGTCACATGGTATATCTTTTCAACTACAATGCTTGAACCCAAGACAAGGACACTCATATTCATTCCTCATTAACCTTGACTATTCCAACCTTGTTTCCCAACTCCTACCATTAAACCTAGAGAAAGGACAGAACTATTCATATGCTTATATTATGCATTCAATAGAACCTAGCTAAATATTTAAACCTTATCCAAGGGAGGTAATTGTTGATACTAACCAATGTTATAATAAATATTAGACAAGTACTAAACTCTAATTAACTTAGTAATAAACTATTTCTAGTAATTATAGTGTTATCACCAGATTTTGGCCAAATCAGGAGGTGGGCCGTGAGGGAGATGGGCTTGGAAGATTACACGTGGAAGATCTCTGAAGCGGCCTTACACGAAGAGTTTGGGCTAGATTGCCCGTGTATCTGTAATATAGTAGATCGCATCTTAGATAGAGTTTTACCCGTGCACGGTTAGGTGCACGCCTAAATTAGAAAGTCCTCTGGACTATAAATATGTATCTAGGGTTTATGGAATAAACAACAACCAACGTTCAACCACAAAATCAATCTCGGCGCATCGCCAACTCCTTCGTCTCGAGGGTTTCTACCGGTAAGCATCATGCTGCCTAGATCGCATCTTGCGATCTAGGCAGCACAAGCTTTATGTTGTTCATGCGTTGCTCGTACTGAAGCCTTTTTGATGGCGAGCAACGTAGTTATCTTAGATATGTTAGGGTTAGCATTGTTCTTCGTATCATATGCTATCGTAGTGCAACCCTTGCATATCTAGCCGCCCTCACACCTATCTTAGGTGTGGGGCGGCACCCCGCTTGATCATTATTTAGTAGATCCGATCCGTTACGGTTGCTCCTTGTTCTTCAAGGATTAGTTTAATATCTGCAATAGTTAGGCCTTACAAAGGGTTGGAGGATCCAGCGGCACGTAGGGTGTCGTTTGCTAGTCCTAGACAGGATGTTCCGGGATCAACTTCGTGTTGGTTTTTAGGCCTTGTCTAGGATCGGCTTACGATCACCGTGCGTGGCCGCGAGGCCCAATCGTGAGTAGGATGATCCGATTATGCGGTGAAAACCCTAAATCATCGTAGATCGCATTAGCTTTATCTTGATCAAGCAGGACCACCATATATTCGTGCACCTCGTACGAATCATGGGTGGATCGGCTCCTTGAGCCGATTCACGGGATAACTCGAGAGCCGATCGAGGCTCGTATTTAATGTTTACGTGTATGCCATGCAGGAAACTAAGCGAGGCATCTCCATCACCTTCCTGACCAGGTATAGGTCAGGTGGCACGCCCTTGCATCAGCATCGGACGTGTGTACCAGAGGCTTTGCGGGCCGTCGCTCGGAGGGACCAGGGCCGGCCGCAGCCCTAAGTTGTTCCCGGCTCTACTGTGTTGCCCGTCGCTGCCCGCCGGTGGGTTTTGACCGCAACACATTCTGGCACGCCCGGTGGGACAAGCTTCGTCATCAACCACATCGCCATCTACATCCGAGATGGCGGACGGCACTCCAGTCACGTACGAGGATCTGACCGACGAGCTCAAGAAGAAGTATGACGAGGTCAAAGCAATCCTCGAAGCCGACCTCATCGGCTCTTTCCACAGAACCCGTTCACATGGCATCAGGTGGAAGGGGTTCACGCCTGATGGTGCACTCGATGGGATAGACCTCTCTGCCCCGTCAGAAGAACGCACCAGGTCCCTGCGGCAGGAGATCAACTACTTGGTGGCTCACTCGCTACACCGCCACTCGAGAACCCGGTAAACACGTTGGAGCGTGTCGCTCTTCGGGTGATCCAGGAGATCATGAGGCACCGGTACTCGCCGTCGGGACCAGCTCTCGGGACGCATCAAGGAGAGTTGCCACTCCAGTCCCGTCCACCGCTGCCATTTGCGTTGGCAGCACCGGAAGTGCCGAATTCACCGGCATTCGTCGTCTACAAGATCGGTGGTGGCCCTAGTGACTGCCAGTTCTTGCATGAGGCGCCTAAGGAGATCCCTCACGGGTACATGTGCACGTACGTGCCAGACTGCGGTAACTGGGCGCTCACAAACCAGGCCGCGACATCAGGGACTTCTGGGAAAGCAGGAGGAACGTCAGCAACAGATCTTGAGAAGCAGACGTGGTTAACTAAATATGCCACCCCGACGAACCTCCAGAGCTCAGCTCCTGCAGTTGGCTCGGAGCTGGAAAAGCAAGCATGGCTGGCTAAGTACGCCACCCCGGCGAATCTTCAGAGTTCAACTCCTGCAGCCAGCACAGCGGATCAGATCAGTACTATACTGAGAGACCAGTTCGGCATGGTGCCGAAAAGGAGGGCAATCGGCTATTCCAAGCCGTACCCCGACGAGTACGAGTTGATCCCGCTACCACCTAAATATCGGCTCCCTGATTTCTCCAAATTCAGTGGATCAGATGGTTCCAGCTCCATCGAGCATGTGAGCCGATATTTGGCACAGCTAGGAACGGCCTCAGTGTCGGATCCACTACGCGTGAGGCTCTTCTCACAGTCCCTCACGGGATCGGCTTTCGGGTGGTACACCTCGTTGCCACCAGACTCGATCCGAACTTGGAAGCAGTTGGAAGAACAGTTCCATACGCAGTACCACTCAGAGGCTTCCGAGTCTGGCCTTGCCGATCTAGCACAAATACGTCAGAAGCGTGGAGAAACTGTGACAGAATACATTCAGCGCTTCAGGAATCTTAGGAACCGATGTTATTCGGTTCGTGTGACTGAAAAGGAAGCAGTCGAGTTGGCAGTAGCGGGCCTTGCAGCGCCGCTCAAGGACATGGCCTCCCAAGCAGACTACCCCTCACTGGCGCACATGGTTCAGAAACTGTCGGCATATGAACAGCGCCACCCGGACTTGTACCAGGACAAATTCAAGCGTGCGGTAGTCCCGGTCGAGGCAGAGGAAGACGAAGTTTCGCGGGAGATCAAGAGGTAGCAAGTGGCTGAATGGACTCGGGGGCAACCCCCGTGTCCTGCAAATGGGTTAAGCCACCGGGTCCGCCCGGGGGTTTGATTTTGACGTGACCAAAACTGAGCAAATCTTCGACCTCCTGCTCAAGGAGAAGCGATTGAAGATACCCGAAGGTCTCAAATTCCCCACGGTACAAGAGCTGAATGGAAAGCCATACCGCAAATGGCATAACTCGCTTTCCCATGCCACCAACGACCGCAGGGTGTGGCGTCGGCGGATCCAAATGGCGATAGAACAAGGACGACTGATTTTCAACCGAGTACGCCATGAAGGTCGACACCCAACCCTTCCCCGCCGTTAACATGGTGGAATGCACTTACCCCGAAGGTTGCCGACCGAGATCCTCGTTCAGCATCAACATGGTAGGACTTGGACACCACGGCGGCAAGGATGGAGACGAGGGCAGCCGCTCTCGTAGCAAGGACACGAGAGGAGGCCGCTCCACGCGATCGGCTCCGTCATGATGGCAAGCGCTACGTCACGAGAGGGAGAAGTGAAGAACATAAGATATCGGCGACCCCTCTCCGATCACCTCCTCAACAAGTATGTGAGTCAGTATGACCAACGCCGACGATCCAGTGATGAGGACGAAAGAGATCGTCTGGCTAGAGAAGCCAGAAGACATCGTCGGCATGATCGCGATGAGGAGGAGCACGAGCACCGTGCCAAAGGAAAATCAAGGGAGCAAGACGACAACGATAGGCACTGGGACTGCCCCTTCTTCGTACACTCGCTGGGATTCGGGAATGAGCCGATTGCCCACAATCGGCAATTGCCCAGAATGCAACCGAAGAAGAAGGAGGCAGCCAACGTGTCCGTGTTCGAACGTCTAGGGCCTCTCCCAACACAAAGCAAACGCGCTGAGTCCCCTCGGTTGGAAGATCTCGAAGATTCAGAAGACGAGGGAGAAGAAGAAGAAGACAGGTACCACCGGCCAAGGTGGTGCCCTGACGGACTCAGCCGTTCCCAAAAGCGCAGGGTTCAGCGATTACGTGGCTTGGAGGAAGCCGAAAGGTTATACCTGCATACGCTAAGGAAAGCGCGACCTGATCTGGCTGCGAAAGTTCAGCGAACCCTGGATGAAGAGGGTCGTCCACGGAAAATGGAGTGGCGCCCCAAGCAAAGGAGAGCCGATGATGATACATCGGCTGGCACAAATATGGTGTTCATCCTTCCTTCGGAGGTTAGCATTCCAGGTTTAAATGATACACTCAAGGTGGCCGACAGCGAGCGCATCGACATGACAAAGGACGAGGTTGGGATGGTCTTGTCCACCGGCCTGACCGAGTAGCAAGGACAAACCAAATGAGCAAACGTGGCGAGGCTGATCCTTGTGATCGGCCCCAAAAAATCTATGAGGGAAAATTACAAGACCTTCATTGAGCGTTTCGATCAATATGGAGGCCGATTTTCAGCAATCGGCCAAAATTATCTTCACCACAGGTTCTGCTTACGTTCAGCATTGATCTATTGGGCAGCGGTCACATCGGCGGATGAGAGTCAACACGAATCCTAGCGGAGCCGATGTGCAAATACAGTGCCTTGGCTAACCACAAAGCCGATATCTGCAGTCACCTGGCAGATTCGGCTCGGGGGGCACCTAATCAGAGGAACATGTGCAGATGAACACATAAGCAGTGAAATATTGAGGGACGATTAGAAAAATCGGCCAGTGAAAAAAAAAATTCAGCATCATGATATACAGCCGATGCACAGTCATCGACTCTAGTACAGTTGCACAAGACCAAAACCTACCGGCTACGTGCTTAAGGCTCACGTTTTCGCCAAATTGGTGTTCAGTTCGGCCTCAAAAAACTTCTGTTTCCGTGAAGCGGATGTACAATGAGAGCAGCCTCGGCTACAATGAGCCGACGACCCTTTGCGCCAAGTTCAGCAGTAATACCAGTTAGGCATGCAAGGCAGCCTCTTTCTCATTAGGCTGGTGGTGTTTCATCTACAACATCGGCGTTCAGTAGAAGAAAGATGATCCATGGGGGCAAGTTGCATGGTGGTTATCTCGGATTACCAGATTACCTGAGGTCAGAGCCTTTTTGTTTGATCTGTGCATCTTTGCCGGTATTCTCGCCTTAATTAAGGCTCGGGGGGCAACTAACTTGGTGGATGCTCTGTTTTTTGAGCCGATGGGAGTTACATCGGCTGACCTTGTATCGTAACCTTCTCCGAAAGCGGTAAGGTGTTGCAGAAGGAGGCTGTTGAAGCTACGGAGAGGAGCCGTCGGCTCTTACGGGGTTTGGACCGTCCTGTTGCTGCAAGAAAAGGAAGGAGACTGGATTCACAATAGCCGATGAATAGTCATCGGCTGTGGGATTGCGAAATATTATGGTCAGGTATCAAATCGTAGTCTGAATTTGAAAAGTACTTGGCTGACGGTCCAATCGATATTTGAGTCCGGCTTCATGGGCGTCTAAAGGAAAAAGAATCCGATACGTTGCTATCGGTCTTGATGTGGCAAGCGGAAGGTTTGAAATTGGATTAATTGAATTGAAAGAACAATTTCCATTAATTCAAAGGAGCGGCTTTACAAGAAAGAGCCGATGGCTCTCAAAAGAGGGATCTGGTGCCTAATGCACCGCTACTACTAGTCCTACTCTACTAGTCGTCGCTGTCCTCGTCGTCGCCGTCGTCGGTGTCGTCGGCGCTGCTCCCAGGAAGCTCCTCGTCGCTGCTACCCCAGCCCTTGGCCGGAGGTTCGTCTTCCTCGTCATCATCATCATCCTCGCTGTCCGCCCAGGAGCGGAAGCGCTTGGTCGGCGGATACCCGATGGAGGAGGAGGATTCATCCTCCTCCTCTTCCTCCTCGTCATCATCATCGTCTTCGCTGTCCGCCCAAGCGCGGAATCGCTTGGCCGGCAGAAGCTTAGCGGGGGAGGAGGGGCCGCCCCTCTCTTTTTCTTCTTCTTCCTCTACTTCTTCCCCCTTCCCGCCGGGGGAGGTGGGTTTCACCCAGGGATGGAGGTCGTCTTCACTCTCGCTTATTAGCTCCCCTTCGATGAGGAACTTGAGGTCCTCTTCCCCATCGGTCAGAGGCAGGTTGCCCTCTGGCGCATGATCGGAGTTCCACTCCGGCTCGCTCGAGGAGAAGGATTGGAGGGAGAGGCCGGAGGAGACAGAGGAAGAGGAAGACATTGCTACAGGGGAAGAGGGTTTTTTGGTGCCGATAGCTAGAACAGAGGAGGCATATGAAGAGGGCTAATCGATCGGCACGGATAAATAATGAGAAGCCTGGTGGAGATTTAATGCCATTGCAGTTTTCGAGGAGGAGATGCTAAAGCTATCGAATTGCAGCGAAGCTGAGAAGACAGGACGTCATGATGAAGGATGCTGCAACGGTTCTGCTCTGCCACGACATGACCCTTCGTAGAAAAATAGAGTGGTTTTGAAATTATCATTATCAAAACCAGGGGGGCATGTGTTATCACCAGATTTTGGCCAAATCAGGAGGTGGGCCGTGAGGGAGATGGGCTTGGAAGATTACACGTGGAAGGTCTCTGAAGCGGCCTTACACGAAGTGTTTGGGCTAGATTGCCCGTGTATCTGTAATATAGTAGATCGCATCTTAGATAGAGTTTTACCCGTGCACGGTTAGGTGCACGCCTAAATTAGAAAGTCCTCTGGACTATAAATATGTATCTAGGGTTTATGGAATAAACAACAACCAGCGTTCAACCACAAAATCAATCTCGGCGCATCGCCAACTCCTTCGTCTCGAGGGTTTCTACCAGTAAGCATCATGCTGCCTAGATCGCATCTTGCGATCTAGGCAAGACAAGCTTTATGTTGTTCATGCGTTGCTCGTATCGAAGCCTTTTTGATGGCGAGCAACGTAGTTATCTTAGATATGTTAGGGTTAGCATTGTTCTTCGTATCATATGCTATCGTAGTGCAACCCTTGCATATCTAGCCGCCCTCACACCTATCTTAGGTGTGGGGCGGCACCCCGCTTGATCATTATTTAGTAGATCCGATCCGTTACGGTTGCTCCTTGTTCTTCAAGGATTAGTTTAATATCTGCAATAGTTAGGCCTTACAGAGGGTTGGAGGATCCAGCGGCACGTAGGGTGTCGTTTGCTAGTCCTAGACAGGATGTTCTGGGGATCAACTTCGTGTTGGTTTTTAGGCCTTGTCTAGGATCGGCTTACGATCACCGTGCGTGGCCGCGAGGCCCAATCGTGAGTAGGATGATCCGATTATGCGGTGAAAACCCTAAATCGTCGTAGATCGCATTAGCTTTATCTTGATCAAGCGGGACCACCATATATTCGTGCACCTCGTACGAATCATGGGTGGATCGGCTCCTTGAGCCGATTCACGGATAACCCGAGAGCCGATCGAGGCTCGTATTTAATGTTTACGTGTATGCCATGCAGGAAACTAAGCGAGGCATCTCCATCACCTTCCCGACCAGGTATAGGTCAGGTGGCACGCCCTTGCATCGGCATCGGACGTGTGTAC
>NC_061510.1:365811502-365831475 GCF_022539505.1 Lolium rigidum
GAGGCTTTGCGGGCCGTCGCTCGGAGGGACCAGGGCCAGCCGCAGCCCTAAGTTGTTCCCGGCTCTACTGTGTTGCCCGTCGCTGCCCGCCGGTGGGTTTTGACCGCAACATATAGAGAGGCAAGTATTGTGATCATTACAACTTGGTAATGATCATAAACCCTAGAGAAACCCTACCTATTCAATAGAGCTCAACCTAAAGAGGTATACTCAAGTATATGGACTTATACTTGATCTTGGAGAGAGAACCATAATTCACCAATGAATTGTTATGAGGCCAATACCTTGATCATTATAAATTGGGTGATGATAATAAACCTAAGAATTTGAAATAAAGATATTAAGAACAAGTAGATCATATATAATATATGATCATGCTTTGGAGATATGTGAGGATAAGTTAAACCCTACTGGTATAAGTAGATCCCATTTCCACATTAAATTATAGGGAGATCACCAGTAAGAAACTCTAGACTTATATCCCAACCTTAACTTGTGAACCACTTGGTGATCACAATTAGAATCCTACCATATCTATATTTCATAAATTAATAAACCTAAGAAAACCTTAGAGTTAAACTCTATATTTTATATGGTGAGAAACCAATCACCCATAAAACCAAAGTTAACTATAAAAAGGACCATAACCACTTAAGTTACTTCAACAATAGATTAAGGATAATAATAATAGAAGTCTATTAGTAAAAGATAACACCAATTCTCAGATCCTGAGTAACTAGAGGAGCACATGGAACACTAAGCAAGTAACCATCTTATCATGGTTAGGGGAGATTAACCCTAGCACATGCAATATGGTGTCATTTTATCTCTATAACCTAGAATTATAACTCAACCCTAGTTTGAGTATCACTTGGGTGATCACAAATAAAACCAGACCATAATTAAGATTCACACCAAGTGCCATTAAGTAACTATAATTAGAACTCCAGAATTGCACTTTAATTAAATCCTATGCTTAATTATGGAGCATAAGATGAACCTAGTCTAAACCCTACAACTTAAACCTATATGGTGGTGATTAACCACCTATCATTATATTTAAGACCAAACCATGATGAGAGTAGAATTACCCTAGGTATTTCAAGGTGTTATTGAAAATAACTCTAGTGCTACCTTTGAAATAGGGTTATACTAAAACTTACAAGACCTTAACAAATAGATGCTCACATAAATGTTATGCAAGTAATCATGTTATCAATTATGAAGTCAAGTCCTTAGAAATATTTAGCAGATGAAATCATGACATTAAATCACTTCTTATTAGGAATCCATAAGCAAATATTACTTTCAAATTATTTCTTACAAAGAAATACTAAACAAAACTCTACCAATCACTAAGTAACAAAACTATCATTTTAGAAAACAAATTGAATGTTTCCAATGATAATACTCAGCTTCATGTCCATATGGAAGTTTAATCCAAAAATCAATACTAATTAATAAACCAATGTTATAGTATTTTATTAAAGTTGCTAATACATCACGAAATACTTTGTAGAACCCTGGACTGATATTTGTATGAATTATAGTGAGCAAGATCTGCAAATAGAAAATAATTCAAATCTGAATTTAAACAGAAATGAAAAAAAATAGAAATAAAAACAGAAACAGAAAAGAGTGAAGAAAAACTTACCTGGACCTCACTCGGCCACCACAGCCCAGCAAAATGGCCCAAGAAGCAGCCCAGGCCCAGCTCAAACCAGCCCAACACCAGCCCTCGTACCTCTTCGCAAGGATAAACACGAGGAAGGCGTCCTCGTCTTCGTCTTCCTCTCTGGACGCCCAGGAGCTCGCCACCGAGCCACCATCGCCACGTCCCGCGTCGCTGCTAGCATTGTGGAGCGCCAGCACACGCCGGAGATCATATAAAAGGCTTGGACGTCCTCAATTTCCTTCCCTTCACCTCAATCGACCAACAAGCCGAAACCCTAACCCGCCGAGCAGCTCGAGCAAACCGCCGATTCCGATCACCCCGTAGCTCGCCGATGAGCTCTGGAGGGGCGCCTCAATGTCCTCGTCCACCTGGTAAATGGGCGCGTCAAGGGGAGCTCGGAGGAGGGCGAATTCGGCCTTTTTCTTCCGCAGTACCGCGGGGAAAATGGCGACCGCTGCGTCGTCTCTGTCCTCCATCGACCTCACCGTCATGCCCGTCGTGCTCACGGTGAGCCCACGCATCCAACGAGCCTCTTATTGCATCAAACCGTCGCCCATAGCCTCCTAGCCGCGTGTACCCGTGTTTGTCGCCGTTCGGCCTCGCCGCGGCGGGCGAGCTCCGGCGACCACTTAGGAGCGGCGCTGGTATCCATAGGTTCGTCTTGGCGTGCTGAATCGGTTGGCGTGAGTACCCCGTCTGCGCGAGCACTGGAACGGCGGCGCCCTCGCCGTCCGATCGCTGGCAGTGGGTTTCCCTGGCCACGTCGCCTATTTTTGACCAGTCAAAGCCACCGTGGCACTGACGTGGACCAATGGCCCACCAATCAGTGTCTAGGGGTAGCTTTAGCCCCGGTAGGTTTAGTTATTTCCTTTTAAATTTAAATCCAGTAAATTACTGCAACTTCACATAAATTTAGAAAATCCAAATTAAGTCAGAAAAATATAAATGAGATATGAAAATTCTTAGAAAAGAAAACTCTATCCAATAAAAATATAAAATGAAATTTTTATTTTTAATAAAAATTTCATTATTTAATACTTGTTAATTAAGCCTTTAATTTTAATTCTAAATTCAATTAAAATTCAATAATTAGGAAAAGGTATAAAATAAATAAAAAACCAGTAAAGTAAATATAAAAAACATTAAAACTACTTTTCTTTATTTGGAACTTATTAAATCTTTATTGATAGGATTTAAACCCTGATTAATAATTAACCTAATTATTAATTGTTTAAAAAGAATAAAATGCCAAATTCAATATTATTTTATTTACAAGTTACTAAAAACTTCAACCTTAAATTAAAGTTATTAACCATAGTACTATATGGTAAATAGCAAACCCCAATTCCATATTGAATGATATTACAAACCATCATTACATGTGAAACCTAAAATCCTAATTCCATTAGGAACCCTAGCCCTATTATTTTATGTGAACCTTAAATTGCTAATAAACCTAAACCTAGGTTATAATTCGTGATCATGTTATTTCCTTTTGGATTATAGACCCACAATTAGCAGCTAAGTATTTGTTCTTGTTCCCATAAAATAATAGAAGCCATAGTACCTATAAGTGGATATACCATGAACACATCCTAATAAAACCTAAATGTTAATGTAGGGTCAAACAAGTGCAAACCCTAGTTATTATTACCAAAACCATCATCCTTAACTATCCATGATTAGCATCACACCATTGTGATGAACTCCACTAGCATCTATGCCCAATAATTACCATTACATAACCATACTTCACTAAATCCTACTCGTGTGAGATACTTATGAACCATCCTATCTTAGGAGCCAATTATTCCTTATTTAATAGAACCAACATAACAAACCATGAACAACCCCAACTCTAATTGATATACTTCTTATCATTTAAGAAGTATGTTCTTCAAAAGTTATTCTTTTGAAGTAAATAGAAAGTGTTCATCAACCCTATCTAATGGAACCTATCAACCCTAATTGTAATACTTCTTATTACTTAAGAAGTATGTTCTTCAAAAGTTATTCTTTTGAAGAAAATAGCGAGTAGCCATCAAACCTGCTTAAGAGGATTGATAAACCCTAGCCAGCTATCAACAGCAAGGTATACCAACCTTGATAACATCTTTGGATAATGATTTGCTTAAGACACTTAGGCTTAATTAAAACCATATAAGCCCTAGTAGCTGATGAATCCAACATTGTTGGGATCCATCTTATACTTACTCCAGAAACTACTTGGAACCATAATAAACTATAGAAAACCACAAACCCTAATTGTCATACTTGTCCTCTATTAAAGAACATGTTCTTCAAAAGTTATTCTTTTGAAGAATATGACAAGCAATCATTAACCATGCCATATAGTACTAAAACTGACAACTGTTCTTTACATATTAACATTATGCCAATTATCATTCCTTGTGTGCTACATTGATTATTATGCTTTATTATATCAATGGTTTATGATACCAAGTAATCAACCTCAATAAGAACCCTGTTTGTGAATCACTCTAAAAGTACAACACACCCTAAACAAATCATTATAACTCACTAATCCTAAATCATCAGGGTTAGGTCACGCTTAGAACGATTGCATCTCATATTTATGCATTATTGCATCCTTGGCAATCTTTTGAAACATCGTCCTTACCGGACGATGATGATATTTCAGAATTTGGAGTTATTGCGTATCGAAGACCTTTTCTCGCATAATCTTGCAGTCAAGAAAGGCAAGTTCATCACTTGCTCATGTCATTTGAGTATTTCTATCAAATTACTTGCAAAGTATTATGGTTATCACTATTGCATAAAAATCAAAACCACTACTTTCATAACTATGAATATGACTAAGTGGTGGGCAATGGTACCATGGATTGTGTTGATATGGTGGAGGTTCCATTGCACGGGTTTATATCCATCTAGGATTAAACAACAAATGTCGCCAGTGATTCTTGTGCCGTAATAACCGTGTTAACCATAAGATCTGAAATGGGACGGACTAGTCAATCGTATTTCCACCTCTTGTACATCAACGGATGCGCTTACCGTAGCAGCTTGTATCTTGCGGAGCAACTTGAGGGTGGGGAACCCATTCTAAGTCCCCACGGTTATGCCTGTGCATACCGTAGCGGTTGCGGCTTGCGGAACAACTTGAGGGTGGGGATCCCACTCTAATTCCCCACGGTAATGTGGTCTATGATGGGTTGCAGCCTACCGGCGAAGGAGTTTGGTTCAATCCCGCACCGTCAGTCGTGGTCGGGGTCCACCCTGAAATTACGGGAATAATGGGACCGGCGTGGACCCAGGGTCGGGGCATGCAACAACGGGTGGGTGTATGAGGTAGCGGAGGAATATGATTGGCTATGACCTTATACCGGGCCTCACACCAAAGGAAGTGTGGACGAGAACTATAGACTCGGTTGGCACCAAGGTTAAGATCTCTTATGGGTAAAGCAACACACCTCTGCAGAGTGTAAAGAACCGTGACCTGTCACTCCCCGTTCCGGGATATGGAACTGCGAACGCGGCCGGAAAGGAGCTCCATGAAGTTCTAGTAAACCGGTGAAGGCTGACGGACATAGTTCTTCTGAATAAAAGCAACCTTTTGAAGAAATGGTTATGAAAACCTGCATTGGTATTAGACTTTCTGGTCTAATGCCGTAGCTAGTGCATTAAACACCTCTTTCCTATAATGAACTTGTTGAGTACGCTCGTACTCATCCCACTCTTAAATCCCCTGCTTACATATGGAGGCATCGAAGGAGGATCCACAGTGCAACTCGAAGGCCGAGGAGTCAACAGCTACTTCAAGAGACAAGACCCTGTCAGAGGAGTCAGATACCACATCCATCAAGGAGAAAACCTAGTTCAGACATAGAAGGGAACTAGCTTCCTAAACCTAGCTCCTAATTAGCTAGAATCTATTCTTAGCCTCTGTAGCTAGTTAAATACTCTACAAATAGAGTTCGTGATAAGATTAAACTACGAGTCGTTCTTCTTGAATTTATTTGCAGTTTTACCTCATTGTAAAGTAGGAGGTTGTGATGATTTTATGTAACAGAGTCGATGTTGTAATTCTATAGACATACCTTGGACCCGCATATGTTTCTGTTGTACCACTCTGAGCGATATAATACTAGTGGAACGGTGTTTCATTGGTGTTATATCAGACTTGCATACTACACCATGCAGTGGTATGCCGGGTCACCACATTGCACCAAGATCACATAAAGCATTACAATCAAAATCATTGACCTTCATCTTAATGATGGGCTCCCAACCATCCTCTAGCTTCCTAGGAATAGAAGTTTCGCGATTTAGTTTCTCTTCTCTAGCTTTTATGAGAGCATTTGTAATATGTTTCGTGAAAGCCAAATTTATAGCACTAGCATTAGGACTCTTAGCAAGTTTTTGTAAGAACTTTATAACTTCAGAGATGTGGCAATCATCAAAATCCAAACCATTATAATCTAAAGCAATGGGATCATTGTCCCCAATGTTGGAAAAAAATTCAGCAGTTTTATCACAAGCAGTTTCAGCAGTTTTAGCAGTTTCAGGCAGTTTTTCGCGCTTTGCATTAGAAGTGGAAACATTGCCAACACCAATTCTTTTACCATTATTAGTAGGAGGTGCAGCAACATGTGTAGCATTAGCATTACTAGTGGTGGTAATAGTCCAAACTTTAGCTATATTATCTTCTTTTTCATTTTCTTCTCTTTCCCACCTAGCACGCAATTCGACCATCAATCTTATATTCTCATTAATTCTAACTTGGATGGAATTTTCTGTAGTAACAATTTTATTATTATGATTTTCATGAGGCATAACTTTCGATTTCAAAAGATCAACATCAGCAGCAAGACTATCGACTTTAGAAGCAAGTATATCAATTTTCCCAAGCTTTTCTTCAACAGATTTGTTAAAAGCAGTTTGTGTACCAATAAATTCTTTAAGCATAGCTTCAAGTCCAGGGGGTGTGTTCCTATTATTGTTTTAAGAATTCCCATAAGAATTACCATAGCCGTTGCCATTATTATAAGGATATGGCCTATAGTTGTTACTAGAATTGTTCCGGTAAGCATTGTTGTTGAAATTATTATTTTTAATGTAGTTTACATCAACATGTTCTTCTTGAGAAACTAATGAAGCTAACGGAACATTATTAGGATCAATATTTGTCCTATCATTCACAAGTATAGACATAATAGCATCAATCTTATCACTCAAGGAAGAGGTTTCTTCGACAGAATTTACCTTCTTACCTTGTGGAGCTCTTTCCGTGTGCCATTCAGAGTAATTAATCATCATATTATCAAGAAGCTTTGTTGCTTCACCAAGAGAGATGGACATAAAGGTACCTCCAGCAGCTCAATCCAATAGGTTCCGCGAAGAAAAATTCAGTCCTGCATAAAAGGTTTAGATGATCATCCAAGTAGTCAGTCCATGGGTTGGGCAATTTTTAAGCAAAGATTTCATTCTTTCCCATGCTTGTGCAACATGCTCAGTATCCAATTGTTTAAAATTCATTATGCTACTCCTCAAAGATATAATTTTAGAAGGGGGATAATATCTACCAATAAAAGCATCCTTGCATTTAGTCCATGAATCAATACTATTCTTAGGCAGAGATAGCAACCAATCTTTAGCTCTTCCTCTTAATAAGAAAGGAAACAATTTTAATTTTATTATGTCACCATCTACATCCTTATACTTTTGCATTTCACAGAGTTCAACAAAGTTATTGAGATGGGCAGCAGCATCATCAGAACTAACACCAGAAAATTGCTCTCGCATAACAAGATTTAGTAAAGCAGGTTTAATTTCAAAGAATTCTGCTGTAGTAGCAGGTGGAGCAATAGGTGTGCATAAGAAATCATTATTATTTGTGGTTGTGAAGTCACACAACTTAGTATTTTCAGGAGTACCCATTTTAGCAACAGTAAATAAAGCAAACTAGATAAAGTAAATGCAAGTAACTAATTTTTTTTTGTGTTTTTAATATGAAGATTGCAAACAAGACAGTAAATAAAGTAAAACTAGCAACTAATTTTTTTGTATTTTGATATAGTGCAGCAAACAAAGTAGTAAATAAAGTAAAGCAAGACAAAAACAAAGTAAAGAGATTGCGATGTGGAGACTCCCCTTGCAGCGTGTCTTGATCTCCCCGGCAACGGCGCCAGAAAAAGAGCTTGATACGCGTATAGCACGCGTCCGTTGGGAACCCCAAGAGGAAGGTGTGATGCGTACAACGGCAAGTTTTCCCTCAGTAAGAAACCAAGGTTTATCGAACCAGTAGGAGCCAAGAAGCACGTTGAAGGTTGATGGCGGCGAGATGTAGTGCGGCGCAACACCGGGGATTCCGGCGCCAACGTGGAACCTGCACAACACAACCAAAGTACTTTGCCCCAACGAAACAGTGAGGTTGTCAATCTCACCGGCTTGCTGTAACAAAGGATTAGATGTATAGTGTGGATGATGATTGTTTGTAGAGATGTTGGCGTCCGAAACCCACCGGCGAGCTACGGCTGGCAACACGAAGAGCCGGGAACAACCTAGGGCTGCGGCTGGCCCTGGTCCCTCCGAGCGACGGCCCGCAAAGCTCCTGGTACGCACGTCCCGATGCTGGTGCAAGGGCGTGCCACCTGATCTATACCTGATCAGGAAGGTGATGGATTTGCTTCGCTTAGTTTCCTGCATGGCATACACGTAAACATTAAATACGAGCCTCGATCGGCTCTCAGGTTGTCCCGTGAATCGGCTCAAGGAGCCGATCCACCCATGACTCGTATGGGGTTTACGATTGCATGGTGGTCCTGCTTGATCAATATGTAGCTAAAACGACCTACGACGATTTAGGGTTCTCACCACATAATCGGAACATCCTACGCGTGATTGAGCACGGCAGCCACGCACGGTGATAATAAACCGACCCTAGACAAGGCCTAAAAACCAACATTAAGTTGATCCCCGGAACATCTTGTCTAGGGTTAGCAAACTACACCCTACGTGCTACTGGATCATTCAATCCGTTTGTAAGGCCTAACTATGCAGATATTAAACTAATCCTTGAGGAATCAAGGAGCAATCATAACGGATCGGATCTACTAAACAATGATCAAGCAAGGTGCCGCCCTTACACCTAAGAAAGGTGTAAGGGCGGCTAGACGTCTAAGGGTTGCATGAACGAAAGCATGTGATACGATGAAAACAATGCTAACCCTAACACATCTATGATAACTACGTTGCTCGCCATCAAAAAGGCTTCAGCACGAGCAACGCATGAACAACGAATAAACGTATACTGCCTAGATCGCAAGATGCGATCTAGGCAGCATGATGCTTACCCGGAAGAAACCCTCGAAACAAGGGGTCGGCGATGCGCCAAGATTGGTTTGTGATGAACGTGATTGTTGTCTTTCTCAATAACCCTAGATACATATTTATAGTCCGTAGACTTTCTAACGTGGGAATAATCCCAACCGTGTACGAGCCAAACTCTAACTAACCGACACGTATCCTACTATATTACAGATACAAGGGCAAACTAGCCCAAACTTCGTGTACAAGGCCGATTCACGTATATCTTCCATGTATATTCTTCAAGCCTATCTTGATCGCGGCCCACCTCTAACTCGGTCAAATTCTGGTGATAACACATGCCCCCTGGTTTTGGAATTGATAATTCCAAAATCACTCTGCTTTTCTTCGTCGGGTCATGTCGTGGCAGAGCAGAACCGTCGCAGCATCCTTCATCATGATGCCTTGCCTTCTCAACTTCTCCGCGTGATTTGACCGTTGTTTTTTTTTCTTTGGGCACCACTTCCTCGGAAACTGCTGTGGCATTGAATCTCCACTATATCCCCTTTATTTAACCGCGCCGAACAGTTCGCCTCTTCATCCCCTTGCTCTGTTCTGGCCATCGGCACCCAAAAAACCCCAATCCAGAGCAATGTCTTCCTCCTCTTCCTCCTCCGCCTCGTCGGATCTCTCCTCCCAGTCCTATTCCTCCTCCTCCTCCTCCTCCCGCGAGCCGACGCCAGAATGGGACCCGATGGCGGCTCAGATGGCGGTGCACGACGAGCGCGCCCCAGAAGAGTGGGACCAGGAGGACCACGCCTCCTCCGTCTGGTCCGAGGACGACAAGTCCTTGACCAGCGGAGACGAAGAGCTCCAGTTCCTCGCCGATGGGGAACTGGAATCGGAGAGCGAGGATGACTCGTTCTCCTGGGACGGCTACACCTTCTCCGAGGAAGAGGAGGAGGAAGACGACGACGACGACTCCCTCGAGGATTACCCGCCGGCGAAGCGGTTCCGCGCCGGGTCAGACGATGACGACGACGACGACGTCGATGATGAAGATGATGAGGCCCCCCCTGGGGGCCGCTGGAGCAGTGACGAGGAGCCCGCCGGCAGCAGCGCCGACGAGAGCTCTGACGACGACGAGGGCAGCAACGGCCCGTAGACTAGGATCTACTAGTATAGGCCTAGTAGTAGTAGTAGATTGGCCAATAGGCCCTTCTTTTGTTCTTCCTCCCTTGAGCAATCGGCTCTTTCTTTGTAAGAAATCCTTTATTAATGAAGAAATATTCCCCAATTAATTTTGCTTCTTTGTCGATTTTGCCGATTGTCAAACGAAGTCGATGCACAAAGAACCGATGGCAGGGCATCGGCTTATGCCATAAACATGCTTTAAGGCCATAACAGTTGCCTATTCACACGGTCAACAGATCCAATTCGTGTCCACACCATCTCCCGATCTCAAACGCGCAGATTCAACAAATCCAACGGGAGAATCATCTCAGATGCCATGAACTCTGGCATGAAACCGATCTGTTAATCCGCTCAATTGAGCTTTGTTCCTCTAGAGTCGATGGCTACGCATCGGCTTTTTCATTATTCTAAAGTCGATGTCCATGCATCGGCTGTACTGATATCCATATTTCTCAAGTCGATGTCTGCGCATCGGCTATGATTTGTATATAAATTTTTTTTTACTGGCCGATTTCATGAATCGGCCCCCAAATTTCACCTTTCGTCATCCCACATGCTTGGGAAATATTTCTTGAGATGTTGGCCATTGACAGCTACTGGGAACTTAGCGCCGTCCAGTTGCTCTAGCATGTATGCATTACCCTTCAATGCCTGGACGACTTTATATGGACCGTGCCAATTAGGAGACCATTTACCATACGCTTTATCCTTGGTTCCTAATGGCAACACAGCTTCCCATACTAGATCACCAACTTGAAACTCCTTTGGTCTCACCTTCTTATTGTATGCACGAGCTACCCTAGCTTTATTCTCTTTAATCTTTTCCAACGACCAAAGTCTAAGTTCCGTTGCATCCTCAATAGTGTCACTCATCAAAGCTGCATATTCTTCAGCTGTTAGATCATTCTGAAACGTGACACGTCTTGATCCAGCCGTAATTTCCCAAGGCAATACGGCTTCCTGCCCATAGACGAGCTGGTAAGGCGAAGTCTTTATGGCTCCATGGCATGACATGCGGTAGGCCCACAAAGCTTCTGATAGTGTTTCATGCCAAACCCTAGGGTTCTCGTCAATCTTCCTCTTGATCAGGCTCTGATTAGACGCTTCAGCTTGCCCGTTGGCTTGAGCATAGTATGGAGATGATCGGATCAGCTTAATCCCCATGTCATCGCAGAATTTTCTGAATTCTTTAGAAATAAAGACCGAACCTCCATCGGTCGTGATTGTTTGGGGAATCCCGAACCTATGAATGACGTGTTCTTTGACAAATTTGATAACATCTTCTGATTTTACCTTCTTCATAGGGACGGCCTCCACCCATTTGGTGAAGTAATCTGTAATGGCCAGGATCCACTCGTGGCCTTTGCTCGACGCAGGATGGATTTTGCCGATCATATCCATGCCCCAACCTCGGAATGGCCAAGGCTTGATGATGGGATTCATTGCTGATGCGGGTACCATCTGAATCTTCCCGAACATCTGACACGCTTGGCATCCCTTGTAGTACTTGAAGCAATCTTCAAGCATAGTGGGCCAATAAAACCACGATCGCCTAATCAGCCACTTCATCTTATGAGCCGATTGGTGAGTTCCACGAGCGCCTTCGTGCACCTCATGTAAGAGCCGATTAGACTCGGTTGGTCCCGGGCACTTGAGTAGTAACCCTTCCAACGTCCTGTAGAACATGTCATCTCCTATAAGGACATATTTCATAGCCTTGTATCTTATCCGTTTAGGTGCCCCCGAGCCGAATCCTTCAAGTAATTGAAGATATCGGCTCTCCGATCATCCTGTTCCGAGAACCGCACTCGAACTTCGACCCATCCGGTATGTCCTTGTACCCTGACGCCATTTGCGCGAGATCATTGGCGTCGGTATTCTGAGATCTTGGGACCCAATTGAAATTGATGTACCGAAAATGTGTCATCAGCTCACGACATTCCATCCAATATGGGAAGAGCGACTCACTCTCGCACTTGTATTCGTCCGTGAGCTGGGAAATCACCAACTTCGAGTCTCCAAAAAGCTCCACCGCTTCGCCCCGGCTTCCGGCAGCAACTCCGGTCCCTTGCGTACTTGCCTCATACTCGGCGACATTGTTTGTGCAAGGGGTAGATAGTCCGATGGAGAAGGAGTATGTTGCCCCCGAGGCGACACGAGCGGAATGCCGATGCCACAACCATCGTCACAAGCCGATCCATCGAAGAACATAGCCCATGCACGTATAGATAGTGCTGCTATATTAGTATTGATCCGTTCAGCTATGAGATCGGCCAACGCTTGTCCCTTGACTGCTTTTGCAGGCTGATACCGGAGATCAAACTCCGATAACGCAAACATCCACTTACCAAGTCGGCCTTTCAAAACAGGAGCCGACAGCATGTGCTTGACAACGTCTGACTTGCATATGACGATGATTTCTGCCGTCAAAAGGATGTGATGGAGCTTGGTGCAGGTGAAGAACAGGCAGAGGCATAACTTCTCGACCTCAGGATACCTTGTCTCTGCATCCAACATCCTTCTGCTGAGGTAGAATACAACCTTTTCAACGCCCTCGTAGAGTTGCACCACCACTGAAGCAATGGACGTGTCAGCTACTGATAGGTAGATATAGAACGGCCTGTCCTGCTGAGGCGGAACTAGCACAGGCGGTGTTGTTAGATACCGCTTAATCTCATCAAACGCCTGCTGTTGTTCTGCCCCCAGTGAAACTCGTCATCAGATTTAATCTTGACCAACGCCATGAACGGCTCAATTCGTCTCGAGAGATTAGAGATGAATCGCCGGACGAAATTGATCTTGCCGATCGGACGTTGGAGCTCCTTCTTCGTGGTAGGCGGCTGCATGGTACGTACTTGCCTCCCGACTTTTCGGGCCGATCTCAATTCCTCGTTCATGAACAAGAAAACCTAGGAACTGACCGGCCGTCACACCAAAGGCACACTTCTTTGGATTCATTCTGAGTCCGAACTTCCGAGTTCGGTCTAGGATGCGTCGCAAATCATCCAAGTGTCCTTCCATGGAGACAGACTTGACCACCACGTCATCGATGTAGATTTCCACCAACTTGCCGATCAGATCATGAAAAATATAATTCATGGCTCGTTGGTACGTTGCACCGGCATTCTTCAAACCAAAAGTCATGACCACATATTCGAACAAGCCCACTGATCCTGGTACTCGGAATGCAGTCTTGTGTATATCTTCTGGGGCCATGAAAATCTGGTTGTAGCCGGCATTGCCATCCATGAAACTCAACACCTTGTGGCCAGCAGCTGCGTTGATCAATGTTTCTGCCACAGGCATTGGATATTCATCCTTTGGAGTGGCTCGTTGAGATCTCGGAAATCTATAGCCACACGCCATCGGCCGTCCTTTTCTCCACGGGTACAATACTGGAGATCCATTCAGCATACCTGCATGGCCTGATGAACCCGGCGGCCAACATTTTCTCGATCTCTTTCTTGACTTCTTCGAGAATTTCGGCCTTCATCTGACGTGCTCGTTGTTGGAATGGCCGAAATCCTTTCTTGAGAGGGAGCCGATGCTCAATGATGCTCCTGTCTAACCCAGGCATCTCTGTGTAATCCCATGCAAAGCAATCTGGGTACTCTTTTAATAGAGCTATCATCTGGCTCCTGAGATGGGGATCTAACTTCTTGCTGATGAAGGTTGGTCGTGGCTTATCCCCAGGACCAATGTCGACTTCTTCTAGCTCATCAGCCGATGTAAACCCATACCCTAGCTTTCCGTCACATGTTAGATCGACGCTGAACACAGGCGAAACGCATGGCAAGGATAATATGGGCCGATTGCTGGAATCGGCCCCCATCTTGATTGCATTGCTCAAAAGAGGTTTACATCTTGTTCGTGCTTCACTATGACTACGTGACATGCTTGAGACAAGATCATTACTTTTTATTTTTTGGGGCCGATCACAAGGATCGGCCTTCCCATGTACGTTCATAGACTTTGCTCTTGTTACACGGTCGGGCCGGTGGATAAGACCAGCCTCACCCCGTTTTTTGACACGTCGATGTACTCGCAGTCGTCCAAAGTGATGCCTGAGAGTGGCTCTTGGCCTTCCGTCTCCCAAACGTTCATGCCAGCCGTTGAAATCTCGGCTGTATCGTCTGCATGGACGACTTCTACTTCATCTCCATCCCTTTGTATTAGGCATTGGTGCATCGTAGATGGAATGCAACGATTGGCGTGGATCCAATCTCTCCCTAGCAGGACAGCGTAAGTGCTCTTGCTATCGACAATGAAGAATGTCGTAGGGATGGTTTTCCTCCCTACGGTCAGATCCACGTTCAGAACACCTTGTGCATCAGATGCTTGGCCGTTGAAATCGCTCAGTGTAACGTTGGTCTTGATCAGATCCGAGCTAGAGCGTCCCAACCGACGTAGCATGGAGTATGGCATGATGTTGACTGCCGCTCCGGTGTCCACCAGCATCCTATTGACAGGCTGCCCATTGATATAACCTCGTAAGTACAGGGCCTTCAGGTGTCTGTAGCTTCTTTCACGTGGCTTCTCAAAGATAACCGGCCGTGGGCCGCAGTCAAGTTGTGCCACGGGCGCTTCGTCTAATCACGGAGCACAAAACTCCGCTGGAAGGATGAACACCATGTTTGTACTAGCCGATGTCTCATCATCGGCTTTCCTTTGCTTGGGGCGCCACTCCATCTTTTGTGGTCGACCCTCTTCGTCCGGGGTTCGTTGAATTTTCGCGGCCGGATCGGGCCGCGCCTTCCTTAGCGTGTGCGGGTATAACCTTTCGGCTTCCTCCAAGCCACGCAGTCGCTGAACCCTACGCTTTTGGGAACGGCTGAGTCCATCAGGGCACCACCTTGGCCGGTGGTACTTGTCCTCTTCTTCTTCGTAGTCATCTTCTAACTCCTCGAGGTCTTCTTCCCGAGAGGACTCAGTTTGCTTGTTCCTAGATGGGAGAGGCCCTAGACGTTTGAACACCGACACGTCCGTTGCACCCTTCTTCTTCGTCTACATTACGGGCGGTTGCCGATTGTAGGCAATCGGCTCATTCCCGAATCCCAGCGGTGTTTGAAGAAAGGACGGTCCCGGTGCTTGTCCACGTCGTCTTGTTCTCTTGACCTTTCCTTGGCACGGCGCTCGTATCTCTCCTCATCGCGATCATGCCGACGATGTCTCCTGGCGTCCCTGCTAGCTAGACGATCCCTTTCATCGTCGCTGTTGTACCGCCGGCGCTGGTCGTACTGACTTACATATTTGTTGAGGAGATGATCAGAGAGAGGTCGTTGATATCGCACATTCTTCACTTCTCCCTCTGTGATGTAGCGTTTGCCATCGTGCCGGAGCCGATCGCGTGGAACGGCTTCCTCCTTGTCCTTGCTACGAGAGCGGCTGCCCTCACCTTTGTTCTTACCGAGTGGTGCCCCAGGCTCGACCATGTTAATGCTTAACGAGAAACCTGGTTGGCACCCCTCGGGGTAAGCGTATTCCACCGTGTTAACGGCGGGGAAGGGGTGTGTGTCGACTTTCATGGCGTACTGGTTGAAAATTAGACGTCCTTGTTCTATCGCCATTTGGATCTGCTGACGCCACACCCTGCAGTCGTTGGTGGTATGGGAGAACGTGTTATGCCATTTGCAGTATGGCTTTCCGTTCAGCTCCTGTACCGTGGGGATTTTGAGGCCTTCGGGTAACTTCAGCTGCTTCTCCTTAAGTAAGAGGTCGAAAATTTGCTCAGCTTTAGTTACGTCAAAATCAAACCCTCCGGGCGGACCTTGTGGCTTAACCCACTTGCGGGACACGGGGGTTGCCCCCGAGTCCATTCAGCCACTTGCTACCTCTTGATCTCCCGCGAGACCCTTCATCTTCCTCTCGTCTCAACCAGGACTACTGCACGCTTGAATTTGTCCTGGTACAGCTCTGGGTGGCGCTGTTCATATAATGACAGTTTCTGAACCATGTGCGCCAGTGAAGGGTAGTCTGCTTGGGAAGCCATATCCTTGATCGGTGATGCGAGACCCACCACCGCCAACTCGACTGCTTCTTTTTCAGTCAAACGAGCCGAATAGCATCGGTTCCTAACGGCCCTGAAGCGCTGGATGTATTCTGACACTGTTTCTCCGCGCTTCTGACGTACTTGTGCTAGATCGGCAATGCCAGCCTCGGAAGCTTCTGAGTGATACTGCATGTGGAATTGTTCCTCCAACTGCTTCCAAGTCCGGATCGAATCTGGTGGCAGTGATGTGTACCACCCAAAAGCCGATCCTGTGAGGGACTGTGCGAAGAACCTCACGCGTAGTGCATCTGCAGCTGAGATCGTGCCCGGCTGCGCCAAATATCGGCTTACATGCTCGATAGAGCTGGAGCCATCCGACCCACTAAACTTGGAGAATTCAGGGAGCCGATACTTGGGTGGTAGTGGGATCAAATCGTAGTCGTTGGGGTACGGCTTGGAATAGCCGATTGCCCTCCTTTTCGGCACCATGCCGAACCGGTCTCTCAAGATCGTGCTGATCTGATCCGCAGTGCTAGCTGCAGGAGTGGAGCTCTGAAGATTCGCTGGCGTGGCATACTTAGCTAGCCACGCTTGCTTCTCAAGATCTGAGCTAGCTACAGGAGTTGAGCTCTGGAGGTTCGTCGGAGTGGCATACTTAGCTAGCCACGTCTGCTTCTCAAGATCTGATCCAGAGGCTCCTCCTGCTGTTCCGGAAGTCCCCGCTGTTGCAGCCTGGGTTCGTGAGTGCCCGATTCATTGCCGTCCGGCACGTATGTGCACGTGTATCCGTGAGGGATCTCCTTAGGCGCCTCATACAAGAGCTGGTAATCGCTAGGATCGCCACCGATCTTGTAGACAACGAATGCCGGTGTACTCGGCACCTCGCGGTGCTGCCGGCGCGAACGGCAGCGGTGGTCGGCTGCGGAGTGGTAGCTCTCCTTGGTGAGTCCCTAGAGCAGGTCCTGACGGAGAGTACGATGCCTCAAGATTTCATGGAGCACCCGAAGGGCGACACGCTCCAAAGTGTTCACCAAGCTCTCGGAGTGGCGGTGTAGCGAATGAGCTACCATGAAATTGATCTCCCGACGCAAGGACACTGGTGCGTTCTTCGAAGGGGTGGACAGGTCCACTCCATCGAGCGCGCCTTCGGGTGTGAACCCTCTCCACCCGATGCCGTGTGAGCGGGTCTCGTGGAAAGAGCCGATGAGGTCGGCTTCGAGGATAGCTTTGACGTCGTCATACTTCTTCTTGAGCTCCTCGGGCAGATCCTCGTACGTGACTGGAGTACCTTCCGCCATCTCAGATGTAGATGGCGATGCGGTTGATGTCGAAGACGGTCCCACCGGGCGTGCCAGAATGTGTTGGCGTCCGAAACCCACCGGCGAGCTACGGCTGGCAACACGAAGAGCCGGGAACAACCTAGGGCTGCGGCTGGCCCTGGTCCCTCCGAGCGACGGCCCGCAAAGCTCCTGGTACGCACGTCCCGATGCTGGTGCAAGGGCGTGCCACCTGATCTATACCTGATCAGGAAGGTGATGGATTTGCTTCGCTTAGTTTCCTGCATGGCATACACGTAAACATTAAATACGAGCCTCGATCGGCTCTCGAGGTTGTCCCGTGAATCGGCTCAAGGAGCCGATCCACCCATGGTTCGTATGAGGTCTACGATCACATGGTGGTCCTGCTTGATCAATATGTAGCTAAAACGACCTACGACGATTTAGGGTTCTCACCACATAATCGGAACATCCTACGCGTGATTGAGCCTGGCAGCCACGCACGGTGATAATAAACCGACCCTAGGCAAGGCCTAAAAACCAACATGAAGTTGATCTCCGGAACATCTTGTCTAGGGCTAGCAAACTACACCCTACGTGCTACTGGATCCTTCAACCCGTTTGCAAGGCCTAACTATGTAGATATTAAACTAATCCTTGAAGAATCAAGGGGCAATCATAACGGATCGGATCTACTAAACAATGATCAAGCAAGGTGCCGCCCTTACACCTAAGAAAGGTGTAAGGGCGGCTAGACGTCTAAGGGTTGCATGGACGAAAGCATGTAACACGGTGAAACAATGCTAACCCTAACACATCTATGATAACTACGTTGCTCGCCATCAACAAGGCTTCAGCACGAGTAACGCATGGATAACGAATAAACGTATACTGCCTAGATCGCAAGATGCGATCTAGGCAGCATGATGCTTACCCGGAAGAAACCCTCGAAATAAGGGGTCGGCGATGCGCCAAGATTGGTTTGTGATGAACGTGATTGTTGTCTTTCTCAATAACCCTAGATACATATTTATAGTCCGTAGACTTTCTAACGTGGGAATAATCCCAACCGTGTACGAGCCAAACTCTAACTAACCGACACGTATCCTACTATATTTACAGATACAAGGGCAAACTAGCCCAAACTTCGTATACAAGGCCGGTTCACGTATTTCTTCCATGTATATTCTTCAAGCCCAATCTTGATCGCGGCCCACCTCTGACTCGGTCAAATTCTGGTGATAACAAGAGAACAATAGAACAAGTATTGCAGTAGATTGTATTCGATGTAAAGGAATAGGACCGGGGTCCACAGTTCACTAGAGGTGTCTCTCCCATAAGATAAATAGCATGTTGGGTGAACAAATTACAGTTGGGCAATTGACAAATAGAGAGGGCATGACAATACACATACATGATATGATGAGTATTATGAGATTTAATTGGGCATTACGACAAAGTACATAGACCGCTATCCAGCATGCATCTATGCCTAAAAAGTCCACCTTCAGGTTATCATCCGAACCCCTTCCAGTATTAAGTTGCAAACAACGAGACGGTTGCATTAAGTATGGTGCGTAATGTAATCAATAACTACATCCTCGGACATAGCATCAATGTTTTATCCCTAGTGGCAACAGCACATCCATAACCTTAGGGGCTTCTGTCACTCCCCCAGATTCACGGAGACATGAACCCACTATCGAGCATAAATACTCCCTCTTGGAGTTACAAGCATCAACTTGGCCAAAGCATCTACTAGTAACGGAGAGCATGCAAGATCATAAATAACACATAGATTGATAATCAACATAACATAGTATTCTCTATCCATCGGATCCCAACAAACACAACATATAGTACTACAGATAGATGATCTTGATCATGTTAGGCAGCTCACAAGACCCGACAATGATAGCACAATGAGGAGAAGACAACCATCTAGCTACTGCTATGGACCCATAGTCCAGGGGTGAACTACTCACTCATCACTCCGGAGGCGACCATGGCGGTGTAGAGTCCTCCCGGGAGATGAATCCCCTCTCCGGCGAGGGTGCGGAGGGCGATCTCCTGAATCCCCCGAGATGGGATTGGCGGCGGCGGCGTCTCTGGAAGGTTTTCCGTATCGTGGCTCTCGGTACTGGGGGTTTCGCGACGAAGACTATTTGTAGGCGGAAGGGCAGAGTCGGGAGAGTCACGAGGGGCCCACACGCTAGGGCCGCGCGGCCGGCCACGGGCCGCGCCGCCCTAGTGTGGCGCCGCCTCATGGCCCCACTTCGTCTTCTCTTCGGTCTTCCGGAAGCTTCGTGTGAAAATAGGCCCACGGGCGTTGATTTCGTCCAATTCCGAGAATATTTCCTTACTAGGATTTTTGAAACCAAAAACAGCGGAAAACAGACAAGCGGCTCTTCGGCATCTCGTTAATAGGTTAGTACCGGAAAATGCATAAATATGACATAAAGTATGCATAAAACATGTAGATATCATCAATAATGTGGCATGGAACATAAGAAATTATCGATACGTCGGAGACATATCAATAGCGTACGCC